>NW_028139674.1:0-51756 GCF_965202585.1 Thalia democratica
CTTGAAAATTAGTTGTTTCATTAAATATTGTCATTATTTTTTAAAATAAAGAATATCATTAGTATAAATTAGTGCTCAAAATCAATAGGTATTAAGTATAAGTACATAACACATTAACACCTTATGCTGCTTAGTTTCTAATTTTATCCAAGTTTAGATGAAATTTGGTTTAAAAGAGTACAGTTTTTTAAAATTAAAGAGTGGCAGCCCTGGCACTTATAAATGCATGTCATACAACTAAGAATTAAATACAATGAACATTTTACACTATAAAATATCTTATAGAGTTTCTAAAGTGTGCAAAAGTAAATAACAGCTGTTACTATTAAACTTCATTAGCTTTTCTATATGTCAAAACTTATTTGTTTTAAATCTTTACAAAGAAATTACAATGTAAACGTTCAATTATCGTTTTAGAGGTAAAAATCAAGCTGTTATTTTGTTTAGTGAATGTTACAAGCTTGAAAATTAAGTAGTTAATTTTAAATCTTTGCACACTTTTAAAGACACATTGTTATTAGTTGTTTAAGTAAATGTTTTATTACTATGTTTTTATCCACTAAGCTGTTAAAGCTATAGTGTAAATTGTTTGTGATAAGTCACTTATTTTTTTACATGTGAACACATAGGAGCACAAAAAACATTCAGGCAGCTTGATCAACTGCCTGATGTTTAGTGTTTTTATATGTTTATATAACTAAGTTAGATAAGAGTATGGTTTGTTTCAGTCACTTGTAGTGATTATAGTTAACAGTAATAATAAAATTCAAAGTTTAAGTGTATTAATACTTTGAAAACCATTATAATTGATAGAGTTATGATAAGAAAACTGTAACTAGCTGACAAAAACCAGACTGTTATCTGACTATGTATGATCTTGATAAAAAGACTATGTTGTACAGATGTGTTAAACTTAATTTTTTAGAGTACTTCAAAATAGTCTTTGTTTGGAATTTAAACAGTGACACTAAAAAATAGTATATCACAAGCATTTATTTTTTCTTCAACTTGATGCTATGTGTAGCATTAAATAAAGTGTCTTTCTAGTTTAATCTCAACAAACATGAAATTCCATACAAAATAAATACTTATGATATACTATTAGATAACGTAACCACAAAAATTCTAAAGAAAGACTATTTAAACAATTAATAAATAATATGCAAGTGTGCTAACCATTTTTTTCTAAACAAAAAACACTGTCAAAAACTGTTAGAAAGAAATAGAATTTTCTGTTAAATATTTTTATAACTATATTGTATAGCAATTCTATGTTGTTGTTTAATAGCTACTTAAGAAGAGTTTTTGACAGTGGTAGTTTATATTTAAGTATGTTAGTTGCAAGTATAGAAATTGAATAAGGTAAGTTAAGCTAAAATGTGTATATTTTAATTGGGTCGGCTGCAGTTGTAAGGTTTTGTATGTGTTTTCATTCATAACATTATGCAAACGCGTAAAGTGATAATTCAGCAGAATATTAAAAGCATGTACACCCTTAACCACCTAACCAAAATTTTAATATAAAACCTTTCCCTAACCTAAGTAAACAAGTAATATATTAGCCAATCAGAAGCGACGTTAGAACTGCAGCCGGACCTTAGAACTATTTAAGATGCAAGTAGTTAAGGATTTTAAAAATAAACGAAAATGATTTGACATCAGGTAGTATGGTTACAATGCGTTAAAGTGATTTTTAATGTCTGTAAGGTACGCGATCTAAGAAATACGCACACGCATAAGGTACGCACTAAATTATTAAGGCCCCCCACACAAATTTTCACATTAGGGGGAATTCCCTAAATCGAAAATGGGCGTGAAAATTTTTGAGATTGATAAAAAAAATTATTTTGAAGGCATTTCGCCGGCTCCGCCGGCGAAAAATTTTTCACTTTTACTCCCAACCATTTTTTCTTAAAAACCTAATTACGCTTGGAGCCCAGTTAGTAAGCCTGACAGCCAAACCAGATAAAAGTGTGGTACTGAGCTCTAAGAAGTAGTTGGGTTTTGAGTTAAAGTGGTAGCGGACAGCTTTCGTTATTTGTGCATAAGTCCCTTCCGCTGCGAGTTCTCTTCGAGAACTCTTGCTCCAGGGACTTTTGCACAAATAACGAAAGCCGTCCTTTAGGCCGCGTCCTTATGCTGGTCGGCACCTAATTAGTTTTTTGTTTGATGTACGAGTAGTTACGCAAGTTCTTTTAGTATGTTATTTTTCTCTTATACACTTGTGAGTATCCATATGTATGATTGATATTAAAAACATCTGAATTACAGTAAAGTTACATGTTTTATAGTATATAACATTGATGTAGTACTCCAAATGGTATAGTTTTGGAGTAGACAATCAATTTATTATTCTATATATAACACTTCACTTATTGTAATTTGATTTGTTAACATTATTCTATTGTAATTTGTCTCATAAATTTACTAGTTGTACATACCAGTTAGTTTACCTATAAAAGTCTTCTATCTAATTAATGTTGTTATTTAAACAAGCCTTAGCTTATTTGTTTTGTTTGTACTGTGTGTCCTTAAGTAATTTAACTCTATTTATAGCTCAAAGTAAAGACTGAACTGAGTTTTAGTGTTATTAACAGATATGTTTAATTTAAAAGTGAAATTTTTAATAGTATATACCTATAAGTAATTCGAATACTAAAAAGTAACACAACAGTTTTATGTTGTAGTTTACTTTATCAGTATCATTCTATTTCAATTCGAAAAGTTATATTAATTCAAGTTACCAAGTCTCATAAACAGCAAATAAATTCTTAGTTTAGTGTTTAATTATACTTTAGACCAGCTTTTTTCATGTTTTACCCCTTATTGGAAAATAATAACTTAACTAATCCCAATTTACACTACTTAAGTGCCGGATACTCTATGAATCAGTTCCTGCATCATTTGTTTGAGTTACACTAGTAGATTACTTACTGAGATTTAAGCGTCGTTAGGCTTCAAAATGAAAAACAATGGTTAAACTAAGCTAAAATTTTCAATTTACATAAGTAAGTATTTACGTCTTAAATTGTATAACTAATGTCTGGACATCTTTTAAATTAGACACTTTCAAAATACCGTTTATGTCCACAATTTTTCAGGTAATTTTGTAATATTTTTTATTTTTGCATATTTACAATTATTACGTCATTACCCTGTAGTCTCATACAGTATAAACTTAGTAATTAGTAATTTTTACTTACACATTAGTTGTATATGGACATATCTTTTGGATTATAAATTATTAAAATTGTTTCAAGTAAGACTAATTGTATGTACATAATAAGTATTGGATAAGGTGTATCTTAATTAAACTAACAGATACAAACATATATGGCAACTAGATCTTAAATATTTTACTGTTGCGTATAAAGGAATTTAATTTTTAAATTACAATCAAATCTTAATATTTAATTATCATATTGTTGCGCTGGTTTATGTGATTGTTTCTAGTTTCATATCACAAACAACATGTGTATTTAACTATAAATTTAAAAGATTAAACTGTTTTATCAAGTAAATCAAGTAAATTTTTCAATAATAAACGTCTTAAGTTGTCCACACAAAGTTCTACAAATTGTATGCATTGTCATAAAAACGAAAGGTCTTTTTTTGTCTATTTAATTTTGGTGTTTGTTTTCGACTCATTATTAAATATTACAACATTTGAATTGAAAGTAAAGTTTTATGTTTTATAGTATGTATCCTGTGTTTTGCGTACTACAAATGATACAATTTTGTAGTACAAATGATACAATTTTGTAGTAGACAATTCTGGTATTATTCTATAAATAACAATTCAGCTTACTTTTTAATTATGTTTATCAATATCATTGTATTGTAACTCAACTAATTATGTTACTACATAATATTCAAAACTAAGTGTGTCTCGTAAATAAATTACCAGTTAAGTATTCAATCATATCTTAGGTTTTTTGCTTATAAAGGTCAATTAAAAGTTATTTATGGCATTACTCTAGTTTAATCACAGTTAGACATAACAATTTATAATACTTGTTAACATTGAATTGTATATTATTAATTGAATTATATGGGTTTATTAGAAAGTAAAGACTTTAGATTGTATTGGATTTATTGATCTAAGCAAATAAAGTATTGTGCAAGTTCAACTAATCACAATCTGAAAATTATAAGACTAAAAGCTAAATAGTATTGTTTTATTCATGAAAAATGTTAACGCACTTGTTCTAACAATTCTGATTTTTTATCCTTCACATAAAGTTTTTGGTTCTTTTTTTGCACAAAATTTTGTGGCCGAAAAGATCGAGACATTAGTTTTTGAGTATAGGCAAGTTAAAAAAATAGTTAAATGTCTATTTTTATTGAATTTTGATGCTTGAAAATTTGCATAAACTTTCATGTTTACAGTTCAGTCTAGTTTCCAGATAAAGCTTGGTTCTATCTATTAGTTAAACTCGCTGTTGTTAATATAAATGCAATTGTCTCGAAATTTTTATGGAGTTGAATATTTAAACTAATGGAAGTTTACAAAAACAAACCTAAAAATTATAAATAAATTAAAAACTTGTTGAAGTATTGTGTTAAAATAATCAACTTGTTTGAGTTTTGTTTGTTGAATAAATAAAGTAAAAGTGTTTGTATATTTCAATAAATATATTTGTTCGTTGACCTCGAATGTAAGTAGTTCATTAAAAATTTATCAAAGATTTTTTACTTTGCCTAACAGTTTCATTGGTGTTTTGATATATTTTAATATAGTTTGGAAACTTAAGCTAAACCTTAGTGTGTGGATAAACATTTTTTCACACACTTATTACAAAAGGTTCTATTTAATATCTATTTGTTTATACAAATTCTATTTGTTATGAACATAGTTTGAATACTAGTATTTGCTAATTGTTTCTAACTCACAACATGCAAACAGATACAAGTTTGAAAGGTATTTGAAACAACAGAGGGGCTAAACCAAAACAAATTAAGATTTTAAACTTAATAGTACTTAATAAAAACTCAAAAAAATACGCTTACAGATAAAAACGTATACTTTTCATACCAGCACTTGGTACAAGATAAACATAACTAACAAAACCAAATACAAAAACCCGTAACGAAGACCAAATGATATCAAGGACAGATATAAAAGTTTTATAAACGTATTAGCTATGTATAAATCATTTAGTCTTCCGAATAACTACCACGATCAAAACGTTTCCAACAACTAACAACAATTCGACTGAAGTTAAAAAAACGAAACCTCCAATTTAGAAAGAATCTGACAAAGATTAAGTTGAAATAACTAAAAAATCTCATTAAAAGTTCAAATAAAATTAAAGGTTTTAAAAGGGAAGTTAGTAAAAGTTATTATTTAACACGTCAGAAAAAAAAAACAAACTATTAAGTTGCTTATGTTTTAGAATTTGTTCGAAATATAGTCCAAAAAGTCCGAAATGACTATTGGAAAAAAGTTGTGAGTTAATAAAAAGTTAATAAAAAAGTAAATAAAAGTTAATAAAAAGTTAATCAAACGTAAAACAATTTCATTCAAAACGTTATACTTGCTTTAAAAAACTTTAATTCTACCTAGTTGCTTACTAAATATAAACATAGTTATTTAATTGCATATTATTTTAAGCTTAAAAAATGATAAATCTTATGTAAACAACGAAAAAAAAGCAGTTGGTCTAGCCTTTATTATCTGTGCAATATCCAATGTTAAAGTAAAAATGGATACTAAATCAGCTCAATCTAACATATACTTTTACTCAAATGTATACTTGCATTTAAAAATGCTGCACAATAAAAAAATACTCAAACAAAACTTCAACCACCTTTAAAAGATGTAAAGAAGAAAATGTTTTTTACAGTAGAATTTCGTGCTCGACATGAAAGTAAAATTTAGTTTTGCAAAAAAAAACAAGGTTTAAAAAAACAAGTTAGAAGTTCAAAACTAGGTTAAAGTTTTAAAAATAAATGAAGAGAGACCACGTGATAAAACAAAATTTCTGCTTAAATTCGCCATAAGAAAGTATTGTGAATATTAAATGTTAAAAACCTTATTTTTTATCGTTTTGATAATTTTTTTGGTGTTTTTTCGCATGAATTTTTCCGCCAGAAACCATGGAAATGTTTGTTTTTAAGTATTGGCAAGTTTAAAAAGAAAAGAAAATAAATTCTAAAAATAAGTTTTAGTTGTTCATTATCATTCAATTTTATAGCATAAAATTTTGCATAAATTTCAATGACTACAGTTGGTTTTGTCTTTAGACAAAAACTACATTTTTATAAAGTATATTAATGTAATTAGTTGTTTAACAGTTTATAAAATAATTTTTACTTTGACTCATAGTTTCATTAGTATTTTGATACGTGTTAATATAGTTTGTAAAGTTAAACTTTAGTGTCCTAAAAAATGTTTACTCACATATTTATTGCAACTTACGGTTCTCTTTACTACTAGTTTGAAGTGTTTTTTTATAAACAATTACTACACAAATCAACAAGCTTTATAAACTAGATTTAAATAACTATCAATGCAAATAATAGCTGTTAGCTTAAATATTAAGTAAGATAACATTAGATTAAATTGTTAGTTTTATCATTGTTTATTTTAATGACAAACATAAAATAGTTTTTGTGTATAAAAAGATATAATTATACTTTTGTTAAACTAGAAAAACAATACTGAAATAACCATGATATAAGGAAATAACTTTAGTTAAAAACTATATACAGCAACAAGTTCACACATATTAACTTTTGAAGAATGATAAAATTTTAAGGATTATGATAGATTTTAGCTTAGTTTTTATGTAAGTTAGATGATAAGTAAAATGTGCAGGTTTTTGTATATAGTTTAAACAACACAGTATTATGAATTGATGATAGTTCATCTTTCTAAGTTTTCAACAGTTCATTGTGTTACAATATTAAGAGTTTATTAAAAGACCCACTCAAAACTAAACGAGTGTCTAACTACTTTTGAATAACTTGAATTTATTACTGTTTTGAACAGATTATCTAAGTGAACAATACTACTCAAAAGTATTAAAAGTTTACATTAGCAAGTTATTTGACTATACACAGTCAAGTCTTATAGATAAGTTTGTCAGTGCACACTTGAAAAAAAAATTGTCAAGTATTAAGAAGTATGTACACTTATTTATAAACTTGATGAACTGTTTTTGTGTTTATGTCGAAACTTAATTGTTTTATGTGTATTAAACTGTTAAATTAAGAAATAATGCTAAACTTAAGTCATGTAAAAATAAGTTATTGTACAAAATAACGACCAAATTGATAATAGTGAGTTGTGAAGTTAAGCTGGGCATTAATGTCTGCATAAATGTTTATTCACGTACTTATTGCAACTAAGTATACTAGAGTGAAGTATTGTTTTAATAATAAGTACACAAATCAATAAGTTTCTACAAAAAGTTATTGAGAAAAAACTTCACTAATTAATCACAAGCTTAATGTAATAGTATTAGCAACACGACTTAATTTTAGACTCTTGTAGAATTCTTTTTGTTTAAGCAGTTAGTTAACGGTTAAAATGTAAATCTTTGAACTAAAATGAAGGTTTAAAGCGGAAATTAGGAATATAGCAGTGATATTTGTTATGAAGATACTAGTGCCTGCTATGTGTTTCAATTTCTAACTCATATCATACAAAAGCATACAAGTTTGAAACGTGTTCAAAAACTAAATAGTTCAAATTCAAAGCTTTCATTTTGTCTATTTTTCATCATTTTTAAAAAGTGTTTGGTGTTTTTTAAAGCAGAATTTTGTGCTGAAAACGATAGTAAAATCTATTCTAAAATAAAACAAAGTTTAAAAAAGTTATAGCCAAAAGTTTAAAACAAGCTTAAAATTTTCAAAGCGAGAGAAGAGAAACCACGTGATAAAATTAATTTTCCGGCTCAAAATTGCCATAAGAAAGTATCGTGAAATAAATCTTATTTTTTATCGTTTTGATAATTTTTTTGGTGTTTTTTCGCATGAAACTTTCCGCCAGAAACGATGGAAATGTTTATTTTTAATTATTGGCAAGTTTAAAATAAATAGAAAAATCTTCCGAAAAAAAGTTATACTTGTTCATTATCATTCAATTTTATAGCATAAAAATTTGCATAAATTTCAATGACTACAGTTGGTATGGTCTTTAGACAAAAATTACTTTCTTATAAAGTATATTGATGTAAATAGTTCTTTAAAAGTTTATAAAACAAATTACTTTGACTAACAATTTCATTAGTATTTTGATACGTGTTAATATAGTTTGTCCTTTATATAGCTAAATTTTAGTGTCCTAATAAATGTCTACTCATATATTTATTGTAACTAAGGGTTCTCTTAAATACTAGTTTGATGTGTTGTTTTATAAATAAGTTCTACACAAATCAACAAGCATTATAAACTGGATTTTAACATGTATTATTTATTTATGAACAATTTATTATTCTATATATAACACTTCACTTACTGTAATTTGATTTAACAGTATCATTCTATTGTATTTTGCACATACTAGTTAGTTTACCTATAAAAGTCTTCTATCTCATTTATGTTATTATTTAAACATTGTTTTGTTTGTATTGTATGTTTTTAAGTAATTTAGTTCTACTTATAGCTCAAAGTTAAGTAAAGACTGAGTTTTAGTGTTATTAACAGATATGTTCGATTTATAGTGAAATGTTTAATAGTATATACCTTTAAGTAATTCAAATTACTCAACAGTTTTACGTTGTAATTTACTTTATCAGTATCATTCTACTGCATTTCAAAAAGTTATATCAATTCAAGTTACCAAGTCTCATAACAGCAAACAAATTCTTAGTTTAGTATTTATGTGTACTTTAGACTCTTAACTGTTTTTTCATTTAATTAATCCCAATTTACAGTTCCCAATAATTAATCCCAATGTATATCATTTGTTTGAATTACACTAGTAGATTACTTACTGAGATTTAAGCGTCGTTAGGCTTGAAAGAAAAAAAAACAATGGTTGTGCAAAATGCTTTACCAATATTGGTACATTGCATTCTTAATGGTACAGAACCATATACTTTATCTAAGTAGTATATAAGGAACACTGAATGTAAAAGGTTTATGCCACTTAGACAGAAACTAAGTTAAAATTTTTCAGTTACATAAGTAAGTATTTACGTCTTAAATTGTATAAATAAAGTTTGGACATCTTTTAAATAAGACACTTACAAAATACCGTTTTTGTCCACAATTTTTCAGGTAATTTTGTGATATTTTTTATTTTTACCTATTTACAATTATTACGTCATGACCCTGAGTCTCATACAGAAAAAACTTAGTAATTTTTACTTACACTTTAGTTGTACATGGATATCGTCTTTAGGATTATCAATTATTAAATTTGTTTCAAATAAGACTAATTCTATGTACATAAAAAGTGTTGGATAAGGTGTGTCTTAATTAAACTAACAGATACAAACATATATGAATAATATATGCTCTTAAATAAATTACTGCTGCGTATAAAAGAATTTTAATTTTAAATTACAATCAAGTCTTAATAATACTTAATCATTAATTATCATATTGTTGCGCTGGTTTATGTGATTGTTTCTAGTTTTAGTCCACATAAAGTTCTACAAATTGTATGCATTATCATGGTAACGAATTTCTTTTTTTAACTATTTAATTTTGGTGTTTATTTTCGACTCAATATTAAATATTACAATATTTAAATTCAAATTAAAGTTTTATGTTTTATAGTATGTATCCTGTGTTTTGCGTACTACAAATGATACAATTTTGTAGTAGACATTCTGGTATTATTCTATAATTAACACTTCAACTTACTTTTTTGTTGTAATTAAATTTAAATTTCAAGTATAGTTTGTGATACTTGATTATGTGGTAACTCATAGTTCGTTTAACTTGAGGTCTAAATTAAACTTTATACTTATAATGAATAGTATACTTTTATTAAAAAAAACGTGCTTTAAGCAGTTTGAATGAATCTCGTTTGTAATTTAATTAAAATTTCAAGTATAGTTTGTGATACTCGATTATGGGGTAACTCATAGTTCGATTAACTTAAGGTCTAAATGAAACTTTATATTTGTAATGAATAGTATATTTTTATTAAAAAACGTGCTTTAAGCAGTTTGAATGAATTTCGTTTGTAATTTTATTTAAATTTCAAGTATATTTTGTGATACTCGATTATGGGGTAACTCATTGTTCGTTTAACTTGAGGTCTAAATGAAACTTTATATTTGTAATGAATAGTATATTTTTATTAAAAAAACGTGCTTTAAGCAGTTTGAATGAATTTCGTTTGTAATTTAATTTAAATTTCAAGTATATTTTGTGATACTCGATTATGGGGTAACTCATAGTTCGTTTAACTTAAGGTCTAAATGAAACTTTATATTTGTAATGAATAGTATATTTTTATTAAAAAACGTGCTTTAAGCAGTTTGAATGAATCTCTTTTGTAATTTAATTTAAATTTCATGTATATTTTGTGATACTCGATTATGAGGTAACTCATAGTTCGTTTAACTTGAGGTCTAAATGAAACTTTATATTTGTAATAAATAGTATATTTTTATTAAAAAACGTGCTTTAAGCAGTTTGAATGAATCTCGTTTGTAATTTAATTTAAATTTCATGTATATTTTGTGATACTCGATTATGGGGTAATTCATAGTTCGTTTAACTTGAGGTCTAAATTAAACTTTATATTTGTGATGAATAGTATATTTTTATTAATAAAAAATTTCAATATTACAAACGAGATTCATAAAAATTGCATTAACCGCATTTTGTTGATAAAAGTATACTAATCATAATAAACATAAAGTTTAATTTAGACCTCAAGTTTAACGAATTATGATATGCTCCATAATCGAGTACACAAAATATACTTGAAATTTTAATTAAATTACAAACGAGATTCATTAAAATTGCATTAACCGTATTTTGTTGATAAAAGTATACTAATCATGATAAACATAAAGTTTAATTTAGACCTCAAGTTTAACGAATTATGATATGCTCCATAATCGAGTACACAAAATATACTTGAAATTTTCATTAAATTACAAACGAGATTCATTAAAATTGCATTAACCGCATTTTGTTGATAAAAGTATACTAATCATGATAAACATAAAGTTTAATTTAGACCTCAAGTTTAACGAATTATGATATGCTCCATAATCGAGTACACAAAATATACCTGGAATTTTAATTAAACTACAAACGAGATTCATTAAAATTGCATTAACCGCATTTTGTTGATAAAAGTATACTAATCATAATAAACATAAAGTTTAATTCAGACCTCAAGTTTAACGAATTATGATATGCTCCATAATCGAGTACACAAAATATACCTGAAATTTAAATTAAATTACAAACGAGATTCATTAAAATTGCATTAACCGCATTTTGTTGATAAATGTATACTAATCATGATAAACATAAAGTTTATTTTAGACCTCAAATTTAACGAATTATGATATGCTCCATAATCGAGTACACAAAATATACTTGAAATTTTAATTAAATTACAAACGAGATTCAGTAAAATTGCATTAACCGCATTTTGTTGATAAAAGTATACTAATCATAATAAACATAAAGTTTAATTTAGACCTCAAGTTTAACGAATTATGATATGCTCCATAATCGAGTACACAAAATATACTTGAAATTTTAATTAAATTACAAACGAGATTCATTAAAATTGCATTAACCGTATTTTGTTGATAAAAGTATACTAATCATGATAAACATAAAGTTTAATTTAGACCTTAAGTTTAACGAATTATGATATGCTCCATAATCGAGTACACAAAATATACTTGAAATTTTCATTAAATTACAAACGAGATTCATTAAAATTGCATTAACCGCATTTTGTTGATAAAAGTATACTAATCATGATAAACATAAAGTTTAATTTAGACCTCAAGTTTAACGAATTATGATATGCTCCATAATCGAGTACACAAAATATACCTGGAATTTTAATTAAACTACAAACGAGATTCATTAAAATTGCATTAACCGCATTTTGTTGATAAAAGTATACTAATCATAATAAACATAAAGTTTAATTCAGACCTCAAGTTTAACGAATTATGATATGCTCCATAATCGAGTACACAAAATATACCTGAAATTTAAATTAAATTACAAACGAGACTCATTAAAATTGCATTAACCGCATTTTGTTGATAAATGTATACTAATCATGATAAACATAAAGTTTATTTTAGACCTCAAATTTAACGAATTATGATATGCTCCATAATCGAGTACACAAAATATACTTGAAATTTTAATTAAATTACAAACGAGATTCATTAAAATTGCATTAACCGCATTTTGTTGATAAAAGTATACTAATCATAATAAACATAAAGTTTAATTTAGACCTCAAGTTTAACGAATTATGATATGCTCCATAATCGAGTACACAAAATATACCTGAAATTTAAATTAAACTACAAACGAGATTCATTAAAATTGGATTAACCGCATTTTGTTGATAAAAGTATACTAATCATAATAAACATAAAGTTTAATTTATACCTCAAGTTTAACGAATTATGATATGCTCCATAATCGAGTACACAAAATATACTTGAAATTTTAATTAAATTACAAACGAGATTCATTAAAATTGCATTAACCGCATTTTGTTGATAAAAGTGTACTAATCATAATTAACATAAAGTTTAATTTAGACCTCAAGTTTAACGAAATATGATATGCTCCATAATCGAGTACACAAAATATACCTGAAATTTAAATTAAATTACAAACGAGATTCATTAAAATTGGATTAACCGCATTTTGTTGATAAAAGTATACTAATCATAATAAACATAAAGTTTAATTCAGACCTCAAGTTTAACGAATTATGATATGCTCCATAATCGAGTACACAAAATATACCTGAAATTTAAATTAAATTACAAACGAGATTCATTAAAATTGGATTAACCGCATTTTGTTGATAAAAGTATACTAATCATAATAAACATAAAGTTTAATTTATACCTCAAGTTTAACGAATTATGATATGCTCCATAATCGAGTACACAAAATATACTTGAAATTTTAATTAAATTACAAACGAGATTCATTAAAATTGCATTAACCGCATTTTGTTGATAAAAGTGTACTAATCATAATTAACATAAAGTTTAATTTAGACCTCAAGTTTAACGAAATATGATATGCTCCATAATCGAGTACACAAAATATACCTGAAATTTAAATTAAATTACAAACGAGATTCATTAAAATTGGATTAACCGCATTTTGTTGATAAAAGTATACTAATCATAATAAACATAAAGTTTAATTTAAACCTCAAGTTTAACGAATTATGATATGCTCCATATCAGTTAGTTTACCTATAAAAGTCTTCTATCTATTGCATATATTACAGTATCATTCTATTGCAATTCAAATTACAAAATTCAAAAAGTCTCATAAACTGCAAATAAATTCTTGGTTTAGTATTTAATAATACTTCAGACTAGCGGTTCTTAACGTTTTACCCATTATTGGAAAATAATTACTTAATTAATCCCAATTTACATTACTTTGGTGCAAGTTACTCTATGAATTACTTAAGGCTCTCAAATGATACAAGAAAAGTTCTTGCATCATTTGTTTGAGTTACACTAGTAGATTACTTACTGAGATTTAAGCGTCGTTAGGCTTGAAAGAGAAAAGTAATAGTTGTGCAAAATATGTTATTAATATTGGTACATTGCATTCTTAATGGTACAAAACAATATACTTTTGTAAGTAGTATATCTAAGGTTTAAGTATGTGGAAGGTTTATGCCACTTAGACAGAAACTAAGCTAAAACTCTCCATTTACATAAGTAAGTATTTAAGTCTTAAATTGTATAAATAAAGTTTGGACATCTTTTAAATTAGACACTTACAAAATTCCGTTTTTGTCCACAAATTTTCAGGTAATTTTGTAATATTTTTTGTTTTCACCTACTTACAATTATTACGTCATGACCTCACTAAGCATACAATATAAACTTAGTAATTTTTACTTACACATTAGTTGTATATGGACATATCTTTTGGATTGTAAATTATTAATTTTGTTTTAAATAAGATTAATTGTATGTACATAATAAGTAATGGATAAGGTGTATCTTACTTAAACTAATAGATACAAACATTTAACGTTCTAACTTGAGGTTATATTTGAGTTGTTTTAAATAACAGTTTTTGTAGTGCCATTTAAGCCAAGGTTTAAGTCTTCACGATTGTTAATGTATATTATATGTTTTCTAATGTCTTATATCTAAGCATAAATTTGCTGTCAATCAATTTGAAAGACACTAGTATCTTATCTTCATACTCTCTCTCTCTCTCTCTCTTGTAACATGTTACTTTGCAATTTTAAGCACAGTAGAAAGACGCAAACTAGCGTTCGACAGCAACCGAGAGCTTCTTTTGTTTTCCAGTTTAACTGCGGGCTCGACAAACACTTGTTGGCCTTACGAATGAGTTTGCTCAGGTCACGTGTCTTGTTATGTACCTCTCGAATGGTTGCATCAGTTAGCACGCAATAGTCATCTTTTACTCTTCTGCTTTAAAGGATCAAAAGTAATTTATAGCCGATATATGCTCTCATTTTCTTCAGATGAATTGCTCGAGTTGTCCATGTCCATACTTCTAAAAAAATATAGTAGTTCATATTGAGAATTAATATGCTTAACATTTAACTAAAGTAACTCTCACTTTGAAAACCGTCGATTACTTAGTCAACGCTTAAACATTGTTCGTTTGAAATTTCTAGTTATTTCTCCAAATTTGCGTTGAAAATCTCTGAAAAGAAACAAAAATCACAAAACTGGGAAATTACCCATTGTTGATACAAGAAGCTTCTAGCAGAAGTTGACAATTGTGTTGAAATGTGACATTTTTCCAAATTATGGCAAGTAGAAGACTTCAAAGTTGGTCAAACATATGCTCATCGGCTTTCAAGTGCAAAAACCTACAAGTTTGAAAGGTATTAGAAAAACCAAATAGTTCAAATTCAAAGCTTTGAAGTTTCAAAGCTCAATTTTGCTTATTTTTCATCGTTTTATTAATTTTTTTGGTGTTTTTTAGCATGAAATTTTCCGCAAAGAACGATGGAAATGCTTATTTTTAATTATTGACAAGTTTAAACTAATAAGGAAAAAATTCCAAAAAAATGTTTTACTCGTTCATAATCATTCAATTTTGTTACATAAAAATTTGCATAAATTTAAATAATTACAGTCTACTTAGAAGAAGACAGCTTTTTTATAAAGTCTATTAATTTAGTTAGTTCTTTTACAGTTAATTAAACAATACTTACTTTGACTAACAGTTTCATTAATAATTTTACTAAAGGATAAAAATTTAACTAAGTTAGACGACATTTCAACAGAATCTTCTAGAAAAAGTAAATATGTACTTTTTTTTTGTTTGAGAATTTTCATATAAAAAAGAACTTATTCGTTTACATAAGAACTCAAATATGTTTTTTAGTGTCTATGTTATAGTCAAAGTGCTCAACTTATTTTACAAATCAACTTTATAATGTGATTTTCCTCTGTTAAACACTTACTATAAAAGTTATAATGAAACTTTGTATGTATACTTTTCAGATAATTATTATTTTAGTCTAAAAGCTGAATAACTTTACAGGCCGTGTGAAAACTGGACCTAAGTTTTTTACAGAACATAGAGGTAATCAACAAACCTCTCAAGAAATTCTACCAAATAACCAAAGTGACTTAAATACTAAAGGTAAACATATGTATATGTTAAATCAAATAAAAAACCACTTTTATATTCTGAATAAGTGTTTAATACAAAAGTGTCATATTTTTTTAATACTTATGTATGTGTAAATTGTCATTTAAAAATTTATTAGTTTTTGTTATTTTTAAGAATTTGTTTTTGTTAAACAAGAATATTTTCGGATTTAGATTTTAGAAATGGCTGTTAAAACTAAAATTAGATTTTTTAAATTTAGAAAAAAAATTCTGCTAGTAATATTTTTTAAGTTTTTTCTATGAAAGTCTGTTGAGTCTATAAAAAGTTGGTTTTTATTAGCTAAATATTCTACTGAATAATAATGATAAACTAAAAACTATATTTGCTGTTTTTAAGAAAAGTTTATTATTTTTACTAAAAGAAATTGTAAATGATGGTTCAAAAAACAACAATTTAAACTCAAATGAAGAAATAATGGAAGAAATTGATCCTGAAAGGCCAGAACCTCATAACTTGAATTCTAAAGATGAAAATTCAACTGACTTAGACAACAACTCAACAAAATCTGCTGTAAAAAGTAAATATTTTGTTATTTTTTTGATTAACAATAATTTGGTGGTCCAAAATCCTGCAAAGACTTGTAGTTTGAAAAATTTGACCAAAAAAACTAGAAAAACATGTAACTTTTAAAAATTTTTACATTTTAAGTTGTAAAATTTTGAATTGACACAAAATATCTGTCATCTGGATAAAAAATTTTTGGTATCATAATTTTTTTTTTGTAATTAAAACAATTTTTTTACAAATTAATACACATTTGAAATAACTTCACTGCATTTTTTCAATGTTTTTATAACACTTAAAATGGTTTCTACCTTAAACTTAATTTTAAACTAGAAGTAGACCTAAAAACAAGTACTATTTTAAACCTGGAAGTATTAATTCAGTTCAATATTCAGCCAGCTTAAAAAAGTTTTTGAAAAACCAGTGGCCACCCTGTAAGTAGAATTTTTAATGAAAAAAAAAAGTTTCTTAACATAAAAAGTCAAAAGCTAATTTTTTTAAAACTTTTCTGTGATAGTCAAAGTGATTAACATAAAAATTGGGGATCAGACTTGTTTTTAAAAGTTAAAAATAATTTGTTCGATAGTCAAAAGTATGTTTTTTTAATAAACATTATCCCTTATATGATAGCTAAAATTATGTAATAGAATATTTTCTTCAGAATATAAAGTAATTTTTTGAGGTGTAGTCGGTTGTCTAAAGTGTTTACTATACAAATGTACATTCACAGGGCGCACCCCCAAAATAAACTGGCAAAAGTCGTCGGAAAGGGAGGGCTTGGCGCGCAAGAACCAAACTTACAAGCGCGAAATTTTCCTCGGCAACAAATCAGAGTTGGACCAGAGGACTGAAACCGAGGAGGGGCAGTGCGAGGTTCGATTCTCGATTATTTTTTTGACTGTAATTTTTAATTCTGATAATTGTTCCGGGATTAAAATTTTTATCAGTAAACGCTAATACTAAACTGCTAATACCTGTTACTAAAATGCTTAATAGCTTAAAAATTTAACCCGTGCAATTTTGTACGCTTGTGAAAATTAGACAGCTAGCTACCCTTTTTTTCTATCACTGTTACCCCTAAACCTTACTCTTGGTGGGTAAATGTTTTTTTTTTCTTCTTTTTTTTTTTTAATTCTGGTGCTAAAATGAACCTTCGTGTAAAAAAGTTTCTTCGTGCATATTAGACCCATTCCCGTTTTAAACACTTTACATTGGTAGCAGTTGAACCTTGGTTAGTACTAACTTATTCAGTAATCAGTTGCTTTAGGAATCGTTTATCTAACTATTGAAACATCTAGTTTAGGTGAATACCCTATTTAGTAAAAAATTATGATTGAAGTTGCCTTGGCTACTTAGATTCGAAATCAAAAACTTAACTAAAATAGCCTGAAAATTAACCAATACAACTATTGTTTTTGAAAAGCTCAAAATCCAATTCAATGTAATTTTGTTTTAATGTCATGAGGTTTTTGTAGATAAATAAAAAATGGTATAGTTATCTTTATCAAATATAGAACAAAACATTTAAACTTTAGAATGTACTTTAAAAAAATTGAGTGGTGTAGTTAAGTGATGGTTTCATTTTAGCATATTAAACAGAATTCAGAACTTACTTTGCCGTTTTGTCTTTAAAACATCTTTTAGTTACTTAGTAAAAATAAAATAAAAAGTTGTATTTTGCATGATATCATGTATACTTTTTATAATTTGTTTTTTAAAACTAAAGTATTCTAATAGTCACTTAGTTTCTATTTCTATTTTTATACTCAAAGTTTATGATTATTTTTAAATACACTTATAACACTAAATAATTTTTTAAATATTTTGTTTATTTTTTAGTAAATAAATTATGTAGCTGTCATTTTGGTTTTTTAATTTAAACGAAGGATTAGGGTTTTAGTATATTTACTATAAATATTATATGATTACAGTAGTTTATTAAATAAGCTATAACTTTATACCTTTCCATATGATTTGGAAATTACCACATATCTAAACTAGTAAAAAAGTGTACTTATGTAAAAACATAAACAACGAGGGAATTAAACATATTTGATTGATGTTTGATAAAAATATTGTTTACTGAAAATAAATCTAAAATAATTGTAGATATTTTGGCTGTTTAAATTAGAGAGTACTGTTGAATTGTATAGAAAGGGCAAACTAAAATGTCAAATAAAGATATCACCGTCTTCATTTAGTTCTTAAAGCTTATGGCCTAATTTTTTTAGAGAGTGATGCTTGTATGATTAAACAAAAACTTTAAATCAAGTTTTCATTAAAAAATTTTAATAACAGAAACTTTAAATATATGTTTCTTTAAACTCTTTTACATTTGTTTTGATTGCTTAAAGATCATAAGAAATATGGGTTGAAGTGGAAATCTATGTTTTATAGTTTTACCCTTTTATAAGCAACCTAATATACTCGACTTTGGCCATTCAAATATCAAAAATTGTTTTTATTTTCTAAAAAAGGTAAAACTAAGATCATCTTTTTGCAAACTTAAAATTATACTAATTAAAAACAATTGTTTTTTAAAGATTATGACTCATTCCTACTCCCGTATTGCATTAATAAATAGTTCAATGAATGTTCTCATAGTTTTAACTAAAATTACTTTTTTTATGTATTTTTAAATGTAAATTTATAATTGCAAACTATGATTTTGAAAAGTAAAATAAAACACAAACTGTTTTTTGATTATTTTTTATGGTTATGAGATAACACTACTTATCACTTGTTATTTTTTGCTGAGTACATGTACTAAATTTTAAGTATGATATAAGCAATATTGTGTATAAATAATATATATAGGACTTTTTAAAACACAAAAGTTGTTTACTACCAACCTTTGAATTTAACAAATTTATTTTGTGCTTTGTACTCTATCATTTTAAATAAAGTTGTAATGATTATGCTTTCTAGACGTAACATGTTCTAATAATACTTTAACACCTTGTAGGTATCTTCAGTTGAAATTATTTTAGATAATTATCAACCTAAAACGCAGGATTACAGGACCTATCTGAAATCTTGGGAATCTGTGCCGGATTTAAAAGGTAATCTTTACTGTTAACTGTTTGTGACCAAATTTAATTTTTATTAATTTTATCCATATTGAACATAAGGTAACAAAGGTTTAAACTCATAATGTTAACATGTTAATAACTTGCAGAAGTATGTATTATCAAAGTATTGGCTACATGACAACTCATATTTAAAAAAAAAATAGTTAACAGATCATTACTCAAAAAGTTATATAGTTAAAAAAAAAATAAAATACGTATATAGTTCTTATTGGTATCTACAAGCCTTTTTTTGTAAAATATAAGATATTTTTAAGATATAAAATAAATAACATAAATAAGTATACATTAAAAATATTTTACCATATCTAAAATATTATTTAATGTTTTACAAAAAGAAAAAACGGCTTGTAGATATTAATAAGACCAACATACATATATATTTTTTTTTTTTTTCAAATATATACTACTTTTCAATTTGTGATCTTTTAATTTTTTTTTAAATTGAATTGTCGTGGACCCTAAACTATTAATACTTTATAATTCTAATTAGGTGTTGCATTCAAATTTTATAGCTTTTCTTCATTTTTAATTCCAATTTTCCATTTTAAGTTTTTTTTACAGATTCACTGATTATTATAAGTTGTACACTTTGTAAAAACTTATCTAGGGCGATGTGTCAAAAAAAAATTATAAAAAACTTGGTACAAAATCAGTATGAACTTAATTGTTTATTCAGTCAGTTTATTAGACTACAAACACGTATAAGTTATGTTATTTCTTTTCATAGATTGGATTGCTCCAAGCCAAAATGGTAATAAGGCTTATTGCAAATGGTGCAAAATTGAGGTTAGGCCGAAAAAGCATACTCTGATGAAACACTGTCAAACTTATAGACACGAACGTGCAAAAAACAAGCAAGTTTTATTGAACCAATCGAACACAATGCAAAAACTGGCTAACGTTTGAAATGTTGTTTAAGAATCTATTTTAGTTATATCTGTTTATAGTTTCGAATTAATACTTCAAAATGATTATTTATCAAATAAATAGCGTGTTTTACAATTTTTTATCAATAGCATGCAGAACTATTGATTAAGCAAAAGTCATGAATGTTTATTTTGTTTTTACTAATAAGTTGTTTCTTTAAAGAGTTTTTCAATTATTTTATTTCATTTAAAAAAACTTAATTTTTTGTTAGTTTGAATGTGATAAATTACAGTTTTCGCTCACAAAAAAAATGTGCTTTGTGAAATGTTTGAAAACCTATAAATAATAAAATGATAAAATACGTTGGTTTAAATTTATATAAATATATGATAATTTTTTAATTAGAAGCATTAACTCCTAATATCTAAGTTTTTAAGATATTTTATATTTTTAAAAGTTTATTTCAAGACTAAAATGTGAATGAAAACATTGATTTATTCTTGTTTAAACAAAATAAATTGTTTTGTAAAAATAAATCAATTTAAGCACCTTTTAAATTTATCTAATATAATAATATATAAAAAAATATTTTGTATGGTCAACAATTGTTAACAATTGTTATTGCGCCTAGTAAAATAAGTGGCTTTGTAAAGAGGTAAATTTCAAATAAAATTGAATAACTTATTTTCAATTTAATCAAGCAACCTTAAATTAAAAGCTTAAGTTACCATAAAAAAAATGTATATTTTTCTTTTCATAGAAGTTTTTCGTTAAAATATTTCAATTGTTATTAAGTACGTTTTTTAATTAAAATTTCAACAATTTTTAATCTAGTAAAAGCAATCACAACTAGTAATAGAGAAATTTATAATACAAAAAAAGTTATATAAACATTTTAAACCGATTGAAAATAATGACAAATATAGTTGATAAATCCATAATATGTACTGTATTGCTGAATTCTCTCACTTTTTAAACCTTTTTTCTTTTGTTTACTACAGACGTGCTTAACAACTCTCTCGTTTTACAGCTTTAACTAAGTCAAATTCTGGCAAGTATGATCAGTTGTACATAGCTTGAAAAAGTGTTTTACTTAGCAAAAAAGTATTTATTATGTATAAATACCACTTGCAACTCAATAAAAGTGTATTTTATTTTCAAAAACTTTAGAAAACTTGAAGTTTTTCGAATCAACGTGATTCTTTATCAAAAGTTAAATGAGTTGTAAAACAATTTTAAAGATTGATATAAAACTTAAGCTAATTATGACGTTGTTGTACAAGGCTATGAAAAATGCTAAAAAATAGAAATTTATAACAATAATTCACTTAATATTTTGTTAGTAGGGCTGACTTTCCATTTCCTGAAGCTTGCGTATTTGGTTTTTCTTTTTGAATGAGCATCGGTTTTAAACTATAAATGTTTTTTTTTTATCTAAACCAAAAATGTGAAATCTACAAAGCAAGACGAATCGTTTTAGATATTTTTTGTGTAAATTTAATAAAAATTGTAAGCTCCATTATTTTTTTTACGAAACTTGTTATTTTTTATAGAATAAACAAAAAAAAAAATTAAATAAACGTTGAGGTCAAAAAAAAAATGTTGATGTTTTTTTTCATTCTAAACCAAAAATGTGATATCTACAAAGCAAAACAAATCGTTTAAGATGTTTTTTGTCTAAGTTTGATAAGAAAAGTAAGCTCCATTAATTATACAGTTATTTTTATATAATTAGAAAAGTATGAATATGATAATTAGCATTATGTTTTAGGGTGGGCAGTTTTTCCAGTCCAAGCGAAAGATTTGCTAGAAATTTTTATTTACGGGCTGGGCTTTTAAAATAAATCTTTGCATGCCACGGATACTCTATAACTTATAATGTGAAACATTCTCTCGAAATGATTATTTTAGGAGCACTACTTCTTTAGAGAATTATTTTTATAATGTTTTTTAAACCTCTTTAACCTTTTTATATTTACATGAGTTAAGCATTTAGATTTGTTAAATTGAACCAAATAACAGGGTTAAATTAAAGATAAAAATTTTTTTACATTAAGACTGTAAAGGGTTTTTCTTAAGCGACTTAAGGTGGAAATTTTATAAATTAAGAAACTACTAGTAAAATTTATTTGTCTTAATATAGACTATATCATATGTAAATACTTCACATTAAAAGCATATTTATTATGGTCCAATGTAATAAAAGCTTCATGTTTGTACATAGATACTTTTTATCGCTAATTATAAAATGTGTACGATAGAGTCATAATCAGATAACCAGATTTTTATTATAAACGCAAAAAATTAAAGTCTAGCTTAAAATCAATTGTCGACAGAGTTTTGTTTGTTAAGAATCAGTTTGTAAGTTTAGAACATAAACACTTTAACGAAATTTGTCAGAAAATTTTTCATTTAACCACCAAGCAAAAGAATTTACATTACAACAGAAGTAGATGTTATCGAAAACAGATTTGTAAAAAAAAAACATTTGTATTCATTTAGAAAACCTAAATACTTCAAGACACGTCGCAGACAAGATATATTGTTTTAGCATAACGAATTTTGCCAGAGGGGCCGACTCAAATAAAATTTAACAGTTTGTTTATATAAACTTAACTTGTTAATTTATCTTGCCAAAAAGGCTCTAGACAAGAACTAAGTACATCAATCAAACTAAAACCTATAACATATTTATAATTGCTTAAGACAAAAAAATTAAAACAAAACATTAATTTTTAACATTGAAATTCGAACTTAACATGTTTGTAAAATATTGCCGAACAGTTGTTTCTTTTGTTTAACTTTTTCTTCCTCACATGTCTTCCGGTTTCGATGTTGAATTTTTCTTATTAGGTTCAACCGACTCATTTTTGTCAGCACTGTCTTCTGTTTTGGAATTTTCTTCCAGTGTGTTTGATTCAACAAGTGGATCAGTCTCTACAGCTGCAGAACCAGAGATGCTTTTGAAGCTATTCAGTAAACTTTTCCTCGGTTTTGAACTTCTCTCTACTTTTGTTGTTCTGCATTCCTTTTGAGGGGAATCAGTCTCATCAGAAGCTTTTCTTTTTCTGCCCTACTGTTTTTCATTTGCATTCTTTATTACATTTTCCTTAGCAGTGCGTGCTTCGGCAAATGTTTTCTGTCGCAAAGAAGCCAACGACAAATTGTTTTCAAATGCATCTTTATATTTTCCCGTGCAGTTAGTAAAACCAACAAAGTTTATGCTTAGATCTTGAGACTCAATGTATGCCTTAGCAAAAACAGCAGGTTGAGAATAAAAAAACAATTCATCAAACTTTTCAATTAATTGATTTTCAAGAGATTTTTGTTCGTCGGTGTTAAGGGCTTCACAAAGCTTCATAAAAACTGCGATAACATCGACATGATAGAAGTAACATTTAGGCCAATACTTCATAAGTTTTGAAACAGTTTCAGCTCTATTGAATTTTAGAAGGGAAAACGTTGATTGAAGAACTTCTAAAAGAAGAGCAAAAGTGTCTTTTTCTTTTTTGTAATCAATCGAAGTTTTGAACTGAAACTTTCTATACAAATCAATTACGTAGTAGACATATCTTTCTGTACTTTTTGAACTTTCAACAAAAGACTTTTCTTTTAAACTGTCTATAACTTTTGTTGTGCTGATAATTTCTTGCAGCCCTGATTTGAATGCATCTAAATATTGCGTTCTATCTTTGTAATGCATTTTTAAATTTACTTTATGATGTAGTTCTATAATGTCTTTTAAAAGATACAATATAAAATTCTTTTCTGGAATCTTTCGCATTTATAAATTCTTTTTAACATTTCCAAAAAAGATATTTGAAACAATACTGCGAAATAAAAAAGCTAAACTGCTGTTGGGTTCTAAACCTATCATCTCATGTAAGCTTTTTCGCACGATTTCGATGAAAGGAGAAACATTCAACACTGCTAGAGAAACACAAACAATATAACCACAATAGCTTTTTATCTTCTCACTGTCAGAGACAGTTTCACTATTGGATAGCTTCAATGACAGAATTGAACTAAACACATCAGCGGATTTTGAATCTTTTTGTTCTAATATGAGAGACAGGCACCTCGTTATATCTTTGGCAATTTCTTCACTCTTTTTATTCTTAAACAAGTCTTTTATTTCCTTTGTAGAAAAGACACAACCGTCTTTGTTTAAAGTCATGTTGTTAATTTTAAGATTTTGCTTGAAACTGAAAAAAATGTTTAAGTTATTAGGAAAATAGAAAAAGTTTTGTTTAAAAAATTTTTTTATGCTTCAGTTTAACATAAACTACACGGAGAAAGGTGTTAATAAGCTAGAATGATTTAAAACTGTCAATGAAGAGGTGAACAAATTACAATTAAGTTTTGTGCTTTATGTTAGTTTGAACCTTTGTTTAGTGAAAACTAAGATTTTGTTCAAAAACTTACATCAAAAATAATTTTAACATAATAACAAATCGAAATATAGATAAAGAAAACTTTTATTCCCTCAAATACCTAAAATAGTTTTATAGAAACTTAAAGGATAATAAACACACAAAATGCAGTTTAAGGTTATTGAAACTTGTTGTGTAGCTAAATATTAATCAGGATTATAAATAAAATTATTCATAAATTTATTCATAAAAAAGCTTTGAAGTTTTTAAGTTCTATTTTGCTTATTTTTCATCCTTTTTGTAAAGTGTTTGGTGTTTTTTGAAGCAGAATTCGGTGCTCGACATGATGGTAAAATTTATTTTTGAAAAAAACAAGGCTTGAAAAAAATACAGGGAAAAGTTTAAAATTAGCTTAAAACGTTCAAAGCGAGAGAAGAGAGACCTCGTGAATGTCACCAAGCGAATTTTTTGCACCAAGTTTTTATTTGTTACGTAATTATTAAAATTTCTGTTTGCAGAAATTTTTAATGAAATAGCATTCATTTGTAAAATGTTTTCTTACAGGTAGCAGCTCTTGTCATTTTTTACTTTAACTTTACTTTCATAAACTATTTTAGAGTTTACCTTTTTACATGTCTTTTTTTAAGTAATAAAAGGTACTAAAAGCAGATACACAAAATCAATTACTTGGTTTGAAAAAAAATCAGCATTGTCTTTAACAGTTGAAACTTAAACTGTCTATGCTTCAAGAAAATGTACATAAAAGAAATCAACAATGTCTGTATGTTTTTAAAGTATCTTGAATTAACAGTCTTCTACTCTAACCATGTGATTCATTATCTTTTATTCATGATTTCAGAGAAAAGTCTTTATCTTTATGTTGAAAAAGAGTCTCAAATTAACAGTGTGCTACATTATATTAGTAATCATGTCTTTCTATTCAATCATAGTTGCACTGAAAAGTTTTATATTAAGCACAAACAAATTGGGCATCTCTATTTCAATTTCACAGCAATCATCTATATCAATCCTTCTAGCCACTAACCTTCTTGTGGAAATTTAGATATCAGGTCTGTTGTTGGTTTACTGCTCTTAGTGAGGTAAGTGCTTTATATGTTATACAAAATATTTAATAATAAGATAGTTAACTTCATATAAGATTATTTTTCAAGGTTGCCAACATTTAATTTATAGTAGTGCTCAGGTGTTATTAAATACTTGAAAATTAGTTGTTTCATTAAATATTGTCATTATTTTTTAAAATAAAGAATATCATTAGTATAAATTAGTGCTCAAAATCAATAGGTATTAAGTATAAGTACATAACACATTAACACCTTATGCTGCTTAGTTTCTAATTTTATCCAAGTTTAGATGAAATTTGGTTTAAAAGAGTACAGTTTTTTAAAATTAAAGAGTGGCAGCCCTGGCACTTATAAATGCATGTCATACAACTAAGAATTAAATACAATGAACATTTTACACTATAAAATATCTTATAGAGTTTCTAAAGTGTGCAAAAGTAAATAACAGCTGTTACTATTAAACTTCATTAGCTTTTCTATATGTCAAAACTTATTTGTTTTAAATCTTTACAAAGAAATTACAATGTAAACGTTCAATTATCGTTTTAGAGGTAAAAATCAAGCTGTTATTTTGTTTAGTGAATGTTACAAGCTTGAAAATTAAGTAGTTAATTTTAAATCTTTGCACACTTTTAAAGACACATTGTTATTAGTTGTTTAAGTAAATGTTTTATTACTATGTTTTTATCCACTAAGCTGTTAAAGCTATAGTGTAAATTGTTTGTGATAAGTCACTTATTTTTTTACATGTGAACACATAGGAGCACAAAAAACATTCAGGCAGCTTGATCAACTGCCTGATGTTTAGTGTTTTTATATGTTTATATAACTAAGTTAGATAAGAGTATGGTTTGTTTCAGTCACTTGTAGTGATTATAGTTAACAGTAATAATAAAATTCAAAGTTTAAGTGTATTAATACTTTGAAAACCATTATAATTGATAGAGTTATGATAAGAAAACTGTAACTAGCTGACAAAAACCAGACTGTTATCTGACTATGTATGATCTTGATAAAAAGACTATGTTGTACAGATGTGTTAAACTTAATTTTTTAGAGTACTTCAAAATAGTCTTTGTTTGGAATTTAAACAGTGACACTAAAAAATAGTATATCACAAGCATTTATTTTTTCTTCAACTTGATGCTATGTGTAGCATTAAATAAAGTGTCTTTCTAGTTTAATCTCAACAAACATGAAATTCCATACAAAATAAATACTTATGATATACTATTAGATAACGTAACCACAAAAATTCTAAAGAAAGACTATTTAAACAATTAATAAATAATATGCAAGTGTGCTAACCATTTTTTTCTAAACAAAAAACACTGTCAAAAACTGTTAGAAAGAAATAGAATTTTCTGTTAAATATTTTTATAACTATATTGTATAGCAATTCTATGTTGTTGTTTAATAGCTACTTAAGAAGAGTTTTTGACAGTGGTAGTTTATATTTAAGTATGTTAGTTGCAAGTATAGAAATTGAATAAGGTAAGTTAAGCTAAAATGTGTATATTTTAATTGGGTCGGCTGCAGTTGTAAGGTTTTGTATGTGTTTTCATTCATAACATTATGCAAACGCGTAAAGTGATAATTCAGCAGAATATTAAAAGCATGTACACCCTTAACCACCTAACCAAAATTTTAATATAAAACCTTTCCCTAACCTAAGTAAACAAGTAATATATTAGCCAATCAGAAGCGACGTTAGAACTGCAGCCGGACCTTAGAACTATTTAAGATGCAAGTAGTTAAGGATTTTAAAAATAAACGAAAATGATTTGACATCAGGTAGTATGGTTACAATGCGTTAAAGTGATTTTTAATGTCTGTAAGGTACGCGATCTAAGAAATACGCACACGCATAAGGTACGCACTAAATTATTAAGGCCCCCCACACAAATTTTCACATTAGGGGGAATTCCCTAAATCGAAAATGGGCGTGAAAATTTTTGAGATTGATAAAAAAAATTATTTTGAAGGCATTTCGCCGGCTCCGCCGGCGAAAAATTTTTCACTTTTACTCCCAACCATTTTTTCTTAAAAACCTAATTACGCTTGGAGCCCAGTTAGTAAGCCTGACAGCCAAACCAGATAAAAGTGTGGTACTGAGCTCTAAGAAGTAGTTGGGTTTTGAGTTAAAGTGGTAGCGGACAGCTTTCGTTATTTGTGCATAAGTCCCTTCCGCTGCGAGTTCTCTTCGAGAACTCTTGCTCCAGGGACTTTTGCACAAATAACGAAAGCCGTCCTTTAGGCCGCGTCCTTATGCTGGTCGGCACCTAATTAGTTTTTTGTTTGATGTACGAGTAGTTACGCAAGTTCTTTTAGTATGTTATTTTTCTCTTATACACTTGTGAGTATCCATATGTATGATTGATATTAAAAACATCTGAATTACAGTAAAGTTACATGTTTTATAGTATATAACATTGATGTAGTACTCCAAATGGTATAGTTTTGGAGTAGACAATCAATTTATTATTCTATA
Organism: Thalia democratica; assembly: GCF_965202585.1. Taxonomy (NCBI): domain Eukaryota; kingdom Metazoa; phylum Chordata; class Thaliacea; order Salpida; family Salpidae; genus Thalia; species Thalia democratica. The sequence continues at coordinate 28,238 of NW_028139674.1, forward strand.
TATAACACTTCACTTATTGTAATTTGATTTGTTAACATTATTCTATTGTAATTTGTCTCATAAATTTACTAGTTGTACATACCAGTTAGTTTACCTATAAAAGTCTTCTATCTAATTAATGTTGTTATTTAAACAAGCCTTAGCTTATTTGTTTTGTTTGTACTGTGTGTCCTTAAGTAATTTAACTCTATTTATAGCTCAAAGTAAAGACTGAACTGAGTTTTAGTGTTATTAACAGATATGTTTAATTTAAAAGTGAAATTTTTAATAGTATATACCTATAAGTAATTCGAATACTAAAAAGTAACACAACAGTTTTATGTTGTAGTTTACTTTATCAGTATCATTCTATTTCAATTCGAAAAGTTATATTAATTCAAGTTACCAAGTCTCATAAACAGCAAATAAATTCTTAGTTTAGTGTTTAATTATACTTTAGACCAGCTTTTTTCATGTTTTACCCCTTATTGGAAAATAATAACTTAACTAATCCCAATTTACACTACTTAAGTGCCGGATACTCTATGAATCAGTTCCTGCATCATTTGTTTGAGTTACACTAGTAGATTACTTACTGAGATTTAAGCGTCGTTAGGCTTCAAAATGAAAAACAATGGTTAAACTAAGCTAAAATTTTCAATTTACATAAGTAAGTATTTACGTCTTAAATTGTATAACTAATGTCTGGACATCTTTTAAATTAGACACTTTCAAAATACCGTTTATGTCCACAATTTTTCAGGTAATTTTGTAATATTTTTTATTTTTGCATATTTACAATTATTACGTCATTACCCTGTAGTCTCATACAGTATAAACTTAGTAATTAGTAATTTTTACTTACACATTAGTTGTATATGGACATATCTTTTGGATTATAAATTATTAAAATTGTTTCAAGTAAGACTAATTGTATGTACATAATAAGTATTGGATAAGGTGTATCTTAATTAAACTAACAGATACAAACATATATGGCAACTAGATCTTAAATATTTTACTGTTGCGTATAAAGGAATTTAATTTTTAAATTACAATCAAATCTTAATATTTAATTATCATATTGTTGCGCTGGTTTATGTGATTGTTTCTAGTTTCATATCACAAACAACATGTGTATTTAACTATAAATTTAAAAGATTAAACTGTTTTATCAAGTAAATCAAGTAAATTTTTCAATAATAAACGTCTTAAGTTGTCCACACAAAGTTCTACAAATTGTATGCATTGTCATAAAAACGAAAGGTCTTTTTTTGTCTATTTAATTTTGGTGTTTGTTTTCGACTCATTATTAAATATTACAACATTTGAATTGAAAGTAAAGTTTTATGTTTTATAGTATGTATCCTGTGTTTTGCGTACTACAAATGATACAATTTTGTAGTACAAATGATACAATTTTGTAGTAGACAATTCTGGTATTATTCTATAAATAACAATTCAGCTTACTTTTTAATTATGTTTATCAATATCATTGTATTGTAACTCAACTAATTATGTTACTACATAATATTCAAAACTAAGTGTGTCTCGTAAATAAATTACCAGTTAAGTATTCAATCATATCTTAGGTTTTTTGCTTATAAAGGTCAATTAAAAGTTATTTATGGCATTACTCTAGTTTAATCACAGTTAGACATAACAATTTATAATACTTGTTAACATTGAATTGTATATTATTAATTGAATTATATGGGTTTATTAGAAAGTAAAGACTTTAGATTGTATTGGATTTATTGATCTAAGCAAATAAAGTATTGTGCAAGTTCAACTAATCACAATCTGAAAATTATAAGACTAAAAGCTAAATAGTATTGTTTTATTCATGAAAAATGTTAACGCACTTGTTCTAACAATTCTGATTTTTTATCCTTCACATAAAGTTTTTGGTTCTTTTTTTGCACAAAATTTTGTGGCCGAAAAGATCGAGACATTAGTTTTTGAGTATAGGCAAGTTAAAAAAATAGTTAAATGTCTATTTTTATTGAATTTTGATGCTTGAAAATTTGCATAAACTTTCATGTTTACAGTTCAGTCTAGTTTCCAGATAAAGCTTGGTTCTATCTATTAGTTAAACTCGCTGTTGTTAATATAAATGCAATTGTCTCGAAATTTTTATGGAGTTGAATATTTAAACTAATGGAAGTTTACAAAAACAAACCTAAAAATTATAAATAAATTAAAAACTTGTTGAAGTATTGTGTTAAAATAATCAACTTGTTTGAGTTTTGTTTGTTGAATAAATAAAGTAAAAGTGTTTGTATATTTCAATAAATATATTTGTTCGTTGACCTCGAATGTAAGTAGTTCATTAAAAATTTATCAAAGATTTTTTACTTTGCCTAACAGTTTCATTGGTGTTTTGATATATTTTAATATAGTTTGGAAACTTAAGCTAAACCTTAGTGTGTGGATAAACATTTTTTCACACACTTATTACAAAAGGTTCTATTTAATATCTATTTGTTTATACAAATTCTATTTGTTATGAACATAGTTTGAATACTAGTATTTGCTAATTGTTTCTAACTCACAACATGCAAACAGATACAAGTTTGAAAGGTATTTGAAACAACAGAGGGGCTAAACCAAAACAAATTAAGATTTTAAACTTAATAGTACTTAATAAAAACTCAAAAAAATACGCTTACAGATAAAAACGTATACTTTTCATACCAGCACTTGGTACAAGATAAACATAACTAACAAAACCAAATACAAAAACCCGTAACGAAGACCAAATGATATCAAGGACAGATATAAAAGTTTTATAAACGTATTAGCTATGTATAAATCATTTAGTCTTCCGAATAACTACCACGATCAAAACGTTTCCAACAACTAACAACAATTCGACTGAAGTTAAAAAAACGAAACCTCCAATTTAGAAAGAATCTGACAAAGATTAAGTTGAAATAACTAAAAAATCTCATTAAAAGTTCAAATAAAATTAAAGGTTTTAAAAGGGAAGTTAGTAAAAGTTATTATTTAACACGTCAGAAAAAAAAAACAAACTATTAAGTTGCTTATGTTTTAGAATTTGTTCGAAATATAGTCCAAAAAGTCCGAAATGACTATTGGAAAAAAGTTGTGAGTTAATAAAAAGTTAATAAAAAAGTAAATAAAAGTTAATAAAAAGTTAATCAAACGTAAAACAATTTCATTCAAAACGTTATACTTGCTTTAAAAAACTTTAATTCTACCTAGTTGCTTACTAAATATAAACATAGTTATTTAATTGCATATTATTTTAAGCTTAAAAAATGATAAATCTTATGTAAACAACGAAAAAAAAGCAGTTGGTCTAGCCTTTATTATCTGTGCAATATCCAATGTTAAAGTAAAAATGGATACTAAATCAGCTCAATCTAACATATACTTTTACTCAAATGTATACTTGCATTTAAAAATGCTGCACAATAAAAAAATACTCAAACAAAACTTCAACCACCTTTAAAAGATGTAAAGAAGAAAATGTTTTTTACAGTAGAATTTCGTGCTCGACATGAAAGTAAAATTTAGTTTTGCAAAAAAAAACAAGGTTTAAAAAAACAAGTTAGAAGTTCAAAACTAGGTTAAAGTTTTAAAAATAAATGAAGAGAGACCACGTGATAAAACAAAATTTCTGCTTAAATTCGCCATAAGAAAGTATTGTGAATATTAAATGTTAAAAACCTTATTTTTTATCGTTTTGATAATTTTTTTGGTGTTTTTTCGCATGAATTTTTCCGCCAGAAACCATGGAAATGTTTGTTTTTAAGTATTGGCAAGTTTAAAAAGAAAAGAAAATAAATTCTAAAAATAAGTTTTAGTTGTTCATTATCATTCAATTTTATAGCATAAAATTTTGCATAAATTTCAATGACTACAGTTGGTTTTGTCTTTAGACAAAAACTACATTTTTATAAAGTATATTAATGTAATTAGTTGTTTAACAGTTTATAAAATAATTTTTACTTTGACTCATAGTTTCATTAGTATTTTGATACGTGTTAATATAGTTTGTAAAGTTAAACTTTAGTGTCCTAAAAAATGTTTACTCACATATTTATTGCAACTTACGGTTCTCTTTACTACTAGTTTGAAGTGTTTTTTTATAAACAATTACTACACAAATCAACAAGCTTTATAAACTAGATTTAAATAACTATCAATGCAAATAATAGCTGTTAGCTTAAATATTAAGTAAGATAACATTAGATTAAATTGTTAGTTTTATCATTGTTTATTTTAATGACAAACATAAAATAGTTTTTGTGTATAAAAAGATATAATTATACTTTTGTTAAACTAGAAAAACAATACTGAAATAACCATGATATAAGGAAATAACTTTAGTTAAAAACTATATACAGCAACAAGTTCACACATATTAACTTTTGAAGAATGATAAAATTTTAAGGATTATGATAGATTTTAGCTTAGTTTTTATGTAAGTTAGATGATAAGTAAAATGTGCAGGTTTTTGTATATAGTTTAAACAACACAGTATTATGAATTGATGATAGTTCATCTTTCTAAGTTTTCAACAGTTCATTGTGTTACAATATTAAGAGTTTATTAAAAGACCCACTCAAAACTAAACGAGTGTCTAACTACTTTTGAATAACTTGAATTTATTACTGTTTTGAACAGATTATCTAAGTGAACAATACTACTCAAAAGTATTAAAAGTTTACATTAGCAAGTTATTTGACTATACACAGTCAAGTCTTATAGATAAGTTTGTCAGTGCACACTTGAAAAAAAAATTGTCAAGTATTAAGAAGTATGTACACTTATTTATAAACTTGATGAACTGTTTTTGTGTTTATGTCGAAACTTAATTGTTTTATGTGTATTAAACTGTTAAATTAAGAAATAATGCTAAACTTAAGTCATGTAAAAATAAGTTATTGTACAAAATAACGACCAAATTGATAATAGTGAGTTGTGAAGTTAAGCTGGGCATTAATGTCTGCATAAATGTTTATTCACGTACTTATTGCAACTAAGTATACTAGAGTGAAGTATTGTTTTAATAATAAGTACACAAATCAATAAGTTTCTACAAAAAGTTATTGAGAAAAAACTTCACTAATTAATCACAAGCTTAATGTAATAGTATTAGCAACACGACTTAATTTTAGACTCTTGTAGAATTCTTTTTGTTTAAGCAGTTAGTTAACGGTTAAAATGTAAATCTTTGAACTAAAATGAAGGTTTAAAGCGGAAATTAGGAATATAGCAGTGATATTTGTTATGAAGATACTAGTGCCTGCTATGTGTTTCAATTTCTAACTCATATCATACAAAAGCATACAAGTTTGAAACGTGTTCAAAAACTAAATAGTTCAAATTCAAAGCTTTCATTTTGTCTATTTTTCATCATTTTTAAAAAGTGTTTGGTGTTTTTTAAAGCAGAATTTTGTGCTGAAAACGATAGTAAAATCTATTCTAAAATAAAACAAAGTTTAAAAAAGTTATAGCCAAAAGTTTAAAACAAGCTTAAAATTTTCAAAGCGAGAGAAGAGAAACCACGTGATAAAATTAATTTTCCGGCTCAAAATTGCCATAAGAAAGTATCGTGAAATAAATCTTATTTTTTATCGTTTTGATAATTTTTTTGGTGTTTTTTCGCATGAAACTTTCCGCCAGAAACGATGGAAATGTTTATTTTTAATTATTGGCAAGTTTAAAATAAATAGAAAAATCTTCCGAAAAAAAGTTATACTTGTTCATTATCATTCAATTTTATAGCATAAAAATTTGCATAAATTTCAATGACTACAGTTGGTATGGTCTTTAGACAAAAATTACTTTCTTATAAAGTATATTGATGTAAATAGTTCTTTAAAAGTTTATAAAACAAATTACTTTGACTAACAATTTCATTAGTATTTTGATACGTGTTAATATAGTTTGTCCTTTATATAGCTAAATTTTAGTGTCCTAATAAATGTCTACTCATATATTTATTGTAACTAAGGGTTCTCTTAAATACTAGTTTGATGTGTTGTTTTATAAATAAGTTCTACACAAATCAACAAGCATTATAAACTGGATTTTAACATGTATTATTTATTTATGAACAATTTATTATTCTATATATAACACTTCACTTACTGTAATTTGATTTAACAGTATCATTCTATTGTATTTTGCACATACTAGTTAGTTTACCTATAAAAGTCTTCTATCTCATTTATGTTATTATTTAAACATTGTTTTGTTTGTATTGTATGTTTTTAAGTAATTTAGTTCTACTTATAGCTCAAAGTTAAGTAAAGACTGAGTTTTAGTGTTATTAACAGATATGTTCGATTTATAGTGAAATGTTTAATAGTATATACCTTTAAGTAATTCAAATTACTCAACAGTTTTACGTTGTAATTTACTTTATCAGTATCATTCTACTGCATTTCAAAAAGTTATATCAATTCAAGTTACCAAGTCTCATAACAGCAAACAAATTCTTAGTTTAGTATTTATGTGTACTTTAGACTCTTAACTGTTTTTTCATTTAATTAATCCCAATTTACAGTTCCCAATAATTAATCCCAATGTATATCATTTGTTTGAATTACACTAGTAGATTACTTACTGAGATTTAAGCGTCGTTAGGCTTGAAAGAAAAAAAAACAATGGTTGTGCAAAATGCTTTACCAATATTGGTACATTGCATTCTTAATGGTACAGAACCATATACTTTATCTAAGTAGTATATAAGGAACACTGAATGTAAAAGGTTTATGCCACTTAGACAGAAACTAAGTTAAAATTTTTCAGTTACATAAGTAAGTATTTACGTCTTAAATTGTATAAATAAAGTTTGGACATCTTTTAAATAAGACACTTACAAAATACCGTTTTTGTCCACAATTTTTCAGGTAATTTTGTGATATTTTTTATTTTTACCTATTTACAATTATTACGTCATGACCCTGAGTCTCATACAGAAAAAACTTAGTAATTTTTACTTACACTTTAGTTGTACATGGATATCGTCTTTAGGATTATCAATTATTAAATTTGTTTCAAATAAGACTAATTCTATGTACATAAAAAGTGTTGGATAAGGTGTGTCTTAATTAAACTAACAGATACAAACATATATGAATAATATATGCTCTTAAATAAATTACTGCTGCGTATAAAAGAATTTTAATTTTAAATTACAATCAAGTCTTAATAATACTTAATCATTAATTATCATATTGTTGCGCTGGTTTATGTGATTGTTTCTAGTTTTAGTCCACATAAAGTTCTACAAATTGTATGCATTATCATGGTAACGAATTTCTTTTTTTAACTATTTAATTTTGGTGTTTATTTTCGACTCAATATTAAATATTACAATATTTAAATTCAAATTAAAGTTTTATGTTTTATAGTATGTATCCTGTGTTTTGCGTACTACAAATGATACAATTTTGTAGTAGACATTCTGGTATTATTCTATAATTAACACTTCAACTTACTTTTTTGTTGTAATTAAATTTAAATTTCAAGTATAGTTTGTGATACTTGATTATGTGGTAACTCATAGTTCGTTTAACTTGAGGTCTAAATTAAACTTTATACTTATAATGAATAGTATACTTTTATTAAAAAAAACGTGCTTTAAGCAGTTTGAATGAATCTCGTTTGTAATTTAATTAAAATTTCAAGTATAGTTTGTGATACTCGATTATGGGGTAACTCATAGTTCGATTAACTTAAGGTCTAAATGAAACTTTATATTTGTAATGAATAGTATATTTTTATTAAAAAACGTGCTTTAAGCAGTTTGAATGAATTTCGTTTGTAATTTTATTTAAATTTCAAGTATATTTTGTGATACTCGATTATGGGGTAACTCATTGTTCGTTTAACTTGAGGTCTAAATGAAACTTTATATTTGTAATGAATAGTATATTTTTATTAAAAAAACGTGCTTTAAGCAGTTTGAATGAATTTCGTTTGTAATTTAATTTAAATTTCAAGTATATTTTGTGATACTCGATTATGGGGTAACTCATAGTTCGTTTAACTTAAGGTCTAAATGAAACTTTATATTTGTAATGAATAGTATATTTTTATTAAAAAACGTGCTTTAAGCAGTTTGAATGAATCTCTTTTGTAATTTAATTTAAATTTCATGTATATTTTGTGATACTCGATTATGAGGTAACTCATAGTTCGTTTAACTTGAGGTCTAAATGAAACTTTATATTTGTAATAAATAGTATATTTTTATTAAAAAACGTGCTTTAAGCAGTTTGAATGAATCTCGTTTGTAATTTAATTTAAATTTCATGTATATTTTGTGATACTCGATTATGGGGTAATTCATAGTTCGTTTAACTTGAGGTCTAAATTAAACTTTATATTTGTGATGAATAGTATATTTTTATTAATAAAAAATTTCAATATTACAAACGAGATTCATAAAAATTGCATTAACCGCATTTTGTTGATAAAAGTATACTAATCATAATAAACATAAAGTTTAATTTAGACCTCAAGTTTAACGAATTATGATATGCTCCATAATCGAGTACACAAAATATACTTGAAATTTTAATTAAATTACAAACGAGATTCATTAAAATTGCATTAACCGTATTTTGTTGATAAAAGTATACTAATCATGATAAACATAAAGTTTAATTTAGACCTCAAGTTTAACGAATTATGATATGCTCCATAATCGAGTACACAAAATATACTTGAAATTTTCATTAAATTACAAACGAGATTCATTAAAATTGCATTAACCGCATTTTGTTGATAAAAGTATACTAATCATGATAAACATAAAGTTTAATTTAGACCTCAAGTTTAACGAATTATGATATGCTCCATAATCGAGTACACAAAATATACCTGGAATTTTAATTAAACTACAAACGAGATTCATTAAAATTGCATTAACCGCATTTTGTTGATAAAAGTATACTAATCATAATAAACATAAAGTTTAATTCAGACCTCAAGTTTAACGAATTATGATATGCTCCATAATCGAGTACACAAAATATACCTGAAATTTAAATTAAATTACAAACGAGATTCATTAAAATTGCATTAACCGCATTTTGTTGATAAATGTATACTAATCATGATAAACATAAAGTTTATTTTAGACCTCAAATTTAACGAATTATGATATGCTCCATAATCGAGTACACAAAATATACTTGAAATTTTAATTAAATTACAAACGAGATTCAGTAAAATTGCATTAACCGCATTTTGTTGATAAAAGTATACTAATCATAATAAACATAAAGTTTAATTTAGACCTCAAGTTTAACGAATTATGATATGCTCCATAATCGAGTACACAAAATATACTTGAAATTTTAATTAAATTACAAACGAGATTCATTAAAATTGCATTAACCGTATTTTGTTGATAAAAGTATACTAATCATGATAAACATAAAGTTTAATTTAGACCTCAAGTTTAACGAATTATGATATGCTCCATAATCGAGTACACAAAATATACTTGAAATTTTCATTAAATTACAAACGAGATTCATTAAAATTGCATTAACCGCATTTTGTTGATAAAAGTATACTAATCATGATAAACATAAAGTTTAATTTAGACCTCAAGTTTAACGAATTATGATATGCTCCATAATCGAGTACACAAAATATACCTGGAATTTTAATTAAACTACAAACGAGATTCATTAAAATTGCATTAACCGCATTTTGTTGATAAAAGTATACTAATCATAATAAACATAAAGTTTAATTCAGACCTCAAGTTTAACGAATTATGATATGCTCCATAATCGAGTACACAAAATATACCTGAAATTTAAATTAAATTACAAACGAGACTCATTAAAATTGCATTAACCGCATTTTGTTGATAAATGTATACTAATCATGATAAACATAAAGTTTATTTTAGACCTCAAATTTAACGAATTATGATATGCTCCATAATCGAGTACACAAAATATACTTGAAATTTTAATTAAATTACAAACGAGATTCATTAAAATTGCATTAACCGCATTTTGTTGATAAAAGTATACTAATCATAATAAACATAAAGTTTAATTTAGACCTCAAGTTTAACGAATTATGATATGCTCCATAATCGAGTACACAAAATATACCTGAAATTTAAATTAAACTACAAACGAGATTCATTAAAATTGGATTAACCGCATTTTGTTGATAAAAGTATACTAATCATAATAAACATAAAGTTTAATTTATACCTCAAGTTTAACGAATTATGATATGCTCCATAATCGAGTACACAAAATATACTTGAAATTTTAATTAAATTACAAACGAGATTCATTAAAATTGCATTAACCGCATTTTGTTGATAAAAGTGTACTAATCATAATTAACATAAAGTTTAATTTAGACCTCAAGTTTAACGAAATATGATATGCTCCATAATCGAGTACACAAAATATACCTGAAATTTAAATTAAATTACAAACGAGATTCATTAAAATTGGATTAACCGCATTTTGTTGATAAAAGTATACTAATCATAATAAACATAAAGTTTAATTCAGACCTCAAGTTTAACGAATTATGATATGCTCCATAATCGAGTACACAAAATATACCTGAAATTTAAATTAAATTACAAACGAGATTCATTAAAATTGGATTAACCGCATTTTGTTGATAAAAGTATACTAATCATAATAAACATAAAGTTTAATTTATACCTCAAGTTTAACGAATTATGATATGCTCCATAATCGAGTACACAAAATATACTTGAAATTTTAATTAAATTACAAACGAGATTCATTAAAATTGCATTAACCGCATTTTGTTGATAAAAGTGTACTAATCATAATTAACATAAAGTTTAATTTAGACCTCAAGTTTAACGAAATATGATATGCTCCATAATCGAGTACACAAAATATACCTGAAATTTAAATTAAATTACAAACGAGATTCATTAAAATTGGATTAACCGCATTTTGTTGATAAAAGTATACTAATCATAATAAACATAAAGTTTAATTTAAACCTCAAGTTTAACGAATTATGATATGCTCCATATCAGTTAGTTTACCTATAAAAGTCTTCTATCTATTGCATATATTACAGTATCATTCTATTGCAATTCAAATTACAAAATTCAAAAAGTCTCATAAACTGCAAATAAATTCTTGGTTTAGTATTTAATAATACTTCAGACTAGCGGTTCTTAACGTTTTACCCATTATTGGAAAATAATTACTTAATTAATCCCAATTTACATTACTTTGGTGCAAGTTACTCTATGAATTACTTAAGGCTCTCAAATGATACAAGAAAAGTTCTTGCATCATTTGTTTGAGTTACACTAGTAGATTACTTACTGAGATTTAAGCGTCGTTAGGCTTGAAAGAGAAAAGTAATAGTTGTGCAAAATATGTTATTAATATTGGTACATTGCATTCTTAATGGTACAAAACAATATACTTTTGTAAGTAGTATATCTAAGGTTTAAGTATGTGGAAGGTTTATGCCACTTAGACAGAAACTAAGCTAAAACTCTCCATTTACATAAGTAAGTATTTAAGTCTTAAATTGTATAAATAAAGTTTGGACATCTTTTAAATTAGACACTTACAAAATTCCGTTTTTGTCCACAAATTTTCAGGTAATTTTGTAATATTTTTTGTTTTCACCTACTTACAATTATTACGTCATGACCTCACTAAGCATACAATATAAACTTAGTAATTTTTACTTACACATTAGTTGTATATGGACATATCTTTTGGATTGTAAATTATTAATTTTGTTTTAAATAAGATTAATTGTATGTACATAATAAGTAATGGATAAGGTGTATCTTACTTAAACTAATAGATACAAACATTTAACGTTCTAACTTGAGGTTATATTTGAGTTGTTTTAAATAACAGTTTTTGTAGTGCCATTTAAGCCAAGGTTTAAGTCTTCACGATTGTTAATGTATATTATATGTTTTCTAATGTCTTATATCTAAGCATAAATTTGCTGTCAATCAATTTGAAAGACACTAGTATCTTATCTTCATACTCTCTCTCTCTCTCTCTCTTGTAACATGTTACTTTGCAATTTTAAGCACAGTAGAAAGACGCAAACTAGCGTTCGACAGCAACCGAGAGCTTCTTTTGTTTTCCAGTTTAACTGCGGGCTCGACAAACACTTGTTGGCCTTACGAATGAGTTTGCTCAGGTCACGTGTCTTGTTATGTACCTCTCGAATGGTTGCATCAGTTAGCACGCAATAGTCATCTTTTACTCTTCTGCTTTAAAGGATCAAAAGTAATTTATAGCCGATATATGCTCTCATTTTCTTCAGATGAATTGCTCGAGTTGTCCATGTCCATACTTCTAAAAAAATATAGTAGTTCATATTGAGAATTAATATGCTTAACATTTAACTAAAGTAACTCTCACTTTGAAAACCGTCGATTACTTAGTCAACGCTTAAACATTGTTCGTTTGAAATTTCTAGTTATTTCTCCAAATTTGCGTTGAAAATCTCTGAAAAGAAACAAAAATCACAAAACTGGGAAATTACCCATTGTTGATACAAGAAGCTTCTAGCAGAAGTTGACAATTGTGTTGAAATGTGACATTTTTCCAAATTATGGCAAGTAGAAGACTTCAAAGTTGGTCAAACATATGCTCATCGGCTTTCAAGTGCAAAAACCTACAAGTTTGAAAGGTATTAGAAAAACCAAATAGTTCAAATTCAAAGCTTTGAAGTTTCAAAGCTCAATTTTGCTTATTTTTCATCGTTTTATTAATTTTTTTGGTGTTTTTTAGCATGAAATTTTCCGCAAAGAACGATGGAAATGCTTATTTTTAATTATTGACAAGTTTAAACTAATAAGGAAAAAATTCCAAAAAAATGTTTTACTCGTTCATAATCATTCAATTTTGTTACATAAAAATTTGCATAAATTTAAATAATTACAGTCTACTTAGAAGAAGACAGCTTTTTTATAAAGTCTATTAATTTAGTTAGTTCTTTTACAGTTAATTAAACAATACTTACTTTGACTAACAGTTTCATTAATAATTTTACTAAAGGATAAAAATTTAACTAAGTTAGACGACATTTCAACAGAATCTTCTAGAAAAAGTAAATATGTACTTTTTTTTTGTTTGAGAATTTTCATATAAAAAAGAACTTATTCGTTTACATAAGAACTCAAATATGTTTTTTAGTGTCTATGTTATAGTCAAAGTGCTCAACTTATTTTACAAATCAACTTTATAATGTGATTTTCCTCTGTTAAACACTTACTATAAAAGTTATAATGAAACTTTGTATGTATACTTTTCAGATAATTATTATTTTAGTCTAAAAGCTGAATAACTTTACAGGCCGTGTGAAAACTGGACCTAAGTTTTTTACAGAACATAGAGGTAATCAACAAACCTCTCAAGAAATTCTACCAAATAACCAAAGTGACTTAAATACTAAAGGTAAACATATGTATATGTTAAATCAAATAAAAAACCACTTTTATATTCTGAATAAGTGTTTAATACAAAAGTGTCATATTTTTTTAATACTTATGTATGTGTAAATTGTCATTTAAAAATTTATTAGTTTTTGTTATTTTTAAGAATTTGTTTTTGTTAAACAAGAATATTTTCGGATTTAGATTTTAGAAATGGCTGTTAAAACTAAAATTAGATTTTTTAAATTTAGAAAAAAAATTCTGCTAGTAATATTTTTTAAGTTTTTTCTATGAAAGTCTGTTGAGTCTATAAAAAGTTGGTTTTTATTAGCTAAATATTCTACTGAATAATAATGATAAACTAAAAACTATATTTGCTGTTTTTAAGAAAAGTTTATTATTTTTACTAAAAGAAATTGTAAATGATGGTTCAAAAAACAACAATTTAAACTCAAATGAAGAAATAATGGAAGAAATTGATCCTGAAAGGCCAGAACCTCATAACTTGAATTCTAAAGATGAAAATTCAACTGACTTAGACAACAACTCAACAAAATCTGCTGTAAAAAGTAAATATTTTGTTATTTTTTTGATTAACAATAATTTGGTGGTCCAAAATCCTGCAAAGACTTGTAGTTTGAAAAATTTGACCAAAAAAACTAGAAAAACATGTAACTTTTAAAAATTTTTACATTTTAAGTTGTAAAATTTTGAATTGACACAAAATATCTGTCATCTGGATAAAAAATTTTTGGTATCATAATTTTTTTTTTGTAATTAAAACAATTTTTTTACAAATTAATACACATTTGAAATAACTTCACTGCATTTTTTCAATGTTTTTATAACACTTAAAATGGTTTCTACCTTAAACTTAATTTTAAACTAGAAGTAGACCTAAAAACAAGTACTATTTTAAACCTGGAAGTATTAATTCAGTTCAATATTCAGCCAGCTTAAAAAAGTTTTTGAAAAACCAGTGGCCACCCTGTAAGTAGAATTTTTAATGAAAAAAAAAAGTTTCTTAACATAAAAAGTCAAAAGCTAATTTTTTTAAAACTTTTCTGTGATAGTCAAAGTGATTAACATAAAAATTGGGGATCAGACTTGTTTTTAAAAGTTAAAAATAATTTGTTCGATAGTCAAAAGTATGTTTTTTTAATAAACATTATCCCTTATATGATAGCTAAAATTATGTAATAGAATATTTTCTTCAGAATATAAAGTAATTTTTTGAGGTGTAGTCGGTTGTCTAAAGTGTTTACTATACAAATGTACATTCACAGGGCGCACCCCCAAAATAAACTGGCAAAAGTCGTCGGAAAGGGAGGGCTTGGCGCGCAAGAACCAAACTTACAAGCGCGAAATTTTCCTCGGCAACAAATCAGAGTTGGACCAGAGGACTGAAACCGAGGAGGGGCAGTGCGAGGTTCGATTCTCGATTATTTTTTTGACTGTAATTTTTAATTCTGATAATTGTTCCGGGATTAAAATTTTTATCAGTAAACGCTAATACTAAACTGCTAATACCTGTTACTAAAATGCTTAATAGCTTAAAAATTTAACCCGTGCAATTTTGTACGCTTGTGAAAATTAGACAGCTAGCTACCCTTTTTTTCTATCACTGTTACCCCTAAACCTTACTCTTGGTGGGTAAATGTTTTTTTTTTCTTCTTTTTTTTTTTTAATTCTGGTGCTAAAATGAACCTTCGTGTAAAAAAGTTTCTTCGTGCATATTAGACCCATTCCCGTTTTAAACACTTTACATTGGTAGCAGTTGAACCTTGGTTAGTACTAACTTATTCAGTAATCAGTTGCTTTAGGAATCGTTTATCTAACTATTGAAACATCTAGTTTAGGTGAATACCCTATTTAGTAAAAAATTATGATTGAAGTTGCCTTGGCTACTTAGATTCGAAATCAAAAACTTAACTAAAATAGCCTGAAAATTAACCAATACAACTATTGTTTTTGAAAAGCTCAAAATCCAATTCAATGTAATTTTGTTTTAATGTCATGAGGTTTTTGTAGATAAATAAAAAATGGTATAGTTATCTTTATCAAATATAGAACAAAACATTTAAACTTTAGAATGTACTTTAAAAAAATTGAGTGGTGTAGTTAAGTGATGGTTTCATTTTAGCATATTAAACAGAATTCAGAACTTACTTTGCCGTTTTGTCTTTAAAACATCTTTTAGTTACTTAGTAAAAATAAAATAAAAAGTTGTATTTTGCATGATATCATGTATACTTTTTATAATTTGTTTTTTAAAACTAAAGTATTCTAATAGTCACTTAGTTTCTATTTCTATTTTTATACTCAAAGTTTATGATTATTTTTAAATACACTTATAACACTAAATAATTTTTTAAATATTTTGTTTATTTTTTAGTAAATAAATTATGTAGCTGTCATTTTGGTTTTTTAATTTAAACGAAGGATTAGGGTTTTAGTATATTTACTATAAATATTATATGATTACAGTAGTTTATTAAATAAGCTATAACTTTATACCTTTCCATATGATTTGGAAATTACCACATATCTAAACTAGTAAAAAAGTGTACTTATGTAAAAACATAAACAACGAGGGAATTAAACATATTTGATTGATGTTTGATAAAAATATTGTTTACTGAAAATAAATCTAAAATAATTGTAGATATTTTGGCTGTTTAAATTAGAGAGTACTGTTGAATTGTATAGAAAGGGCAAACTAAAATGTCAAATAAAGATATCACCGTCTTCATTTAGTTCTTAAAGCTTATGGCCTAATTTTTTTAGAGAGTGATGCTTGTATGATTAAACAAAAACTTTAAATCAAGTTTTCATTAAAAAATTTTAATAACAGAAACTTTAAATATATGTTTCTTTAAACTCTTTTACATTTGTTTTGATTGCTTAAAGATCATAAGAAATATGGGTTGAAGTGGAAATCTATGTTTTATAGTTTTACCCTTTTATAAGCAACCTAATATACTCGACTTTGGCCATTCAAATATCAAAAATTGTTTTTATTTTCTAAAAAAGGTAAAACTAAGATCATCTTTTTGCAAACTTAAAATTATACTAATTAAAAACAATTGTTTTTTAAAGATTATGACTCATTCCTACTCCCGTATTGCATTAATAAATAGTTCAATGAATGTTCTCATAGTTTTAACTAAAATTACTTTTTTTATGTATTTTTAAATGTAAATTTATAATTGCAAACTATGATTTTGAAAAGTAAAATAAAACACAAACTGTTTTTTGATTATTTTTTATGGTTATGAGATAACACTACTTATCACTTGTTATTTTTTGCTGAGTACATGTACTAAATTTTAAGTATGATATAAGCAATATTGTGTATAAATAATATATATAGGACTTTTTAAAACACAAAAGTTGTTTACTACCAACCTTTGAATTTAACAAATTTATTTTGTGCTTTGTACTCTATCATTTTAAATAAAGTTGTAATGATTATGCTTTCTAGACGTAACATGTTCTAATAATACTTTAACACCTTGTAGGTATCTTCAGTTGAAATTATTTTAGATAATTATCAACCTAAAACGCAGGATTACAGGACCTATCTGAAATCTTGGGAATCTGTGCCGGATTTAAAAGGTAATCTTTACTGTTAACTGTTTGTGACCAAATTTAATTTTTATTAATTTTATCCATATTGAACATAAGGTAACAAAGGTTTAAACTCATAATGTTAACATGTTAATAACTTGCAGAAGTATGTATTATCAAAGTATTGGCTACATGACAACTCATATTTAAAAAAAAAATAGTTAACAGATCATTACTCAAAAAGTTATATAGTTAAAAAAAAAATAAAATACGTATATAGTTCTTATTGGTATCTACAAGCCTTTTTTTGTAAAATATAAGATATTTTTAAGATATAAAATAAATAACATAAATAAGTATACATTAAAAATATTTTACCATATCTAAAATATTATTTAATGTTTTACAAAAAGAAAAAACGGCTTGTAGATATTAATAAGACCAACATACATATATATTTTTTTTTTTTTTCAAATATATACTACTTTTCAATTTGTGATCTTTTAATTTTTTTTTAAATTGAATTGTCGTGGACCCTAAACTATTAATACTTTATAATTCTAATTAGGTGTTGCATTCAAATTTTATAGCTTTTCTTCATTTTTAATTCCAATTTTCCATTTTAAGTTTTTTTTACAGATTCACTGATTATTATAAGTTGTACACTTTGTAAAAACTTATCTAGGGCGATGTGTCAAAAAAAAATTATAAAAAACTTGGTACAAAATCAGTATGAACTTAATTGTTTATTCAGTCAGTTTATTAGACTACAAACACGTATAAGTTATGTTATTTCTTTTCATAGATTGGATTGCTCCAAGCCAAAATGGTAATAAGGCTTATTGCAAATGGTGCAAAATTGAGGTTAGGCCGAAAAAGCATACTCTGATGAAACACTGTCAAACTTATAGACACGAACGTGCAAAAAACAAGCAAGTTTTATTGAACCAATCGAACACAATGCAAAAACTGGCTAACGTTTGAAATGTTGTTTAAGAATCTATTTTAGTTATATCTGTTTATAGTTTCGAATTAATACTTCAAAATGATTATTTATCAAATAAATAGCGTGTTTTACAATTTTTTATCAATAGCATGCAGAACTATTGATTAAGCAAAAGTCATGAATGTTTATTTTGTTTTTACTAATAAGTTGTTTCTTTAAAGAGTTTTTCAATTATTTTATTTCATTTAAAAAAACTTAATTTTTTGTTAGTTTGAATGTGATAAATTACAGTTTTCGCTCACAAAAAAAATGTGCTTTGTGAAATGTTTGAAAACCTATAAATAATAAAATGATAAAATACGTTGGTTTAAATTTATATAAATATATGATAATTTTTTAATTAGAAGCATTAACTCCTAATATCTAAGTTTTTAAGATATTTTATATTTTTAAAAGTTTATTTCAAGACTAAAATGTGAATGAAAACATTGATTTATTCTTGTTTAAACAAAATAAATTGTTTTGTAAAAATAAATCAATTTAAGCACCTTTTAAATTTATCTAATATAATAATATATAAAAAAATATTTTGTATGGTCAACAATTGTTAACAATTGTTATTGCGCCTAGTAAAATAAGTGGCTTTGTAAAGAGGTAAATTTCAAATAAAATTGAATAACTTATTTTCAATTTAATCAAGCAACCTTAAATTAAAAGCTTAAGTTACCATAAAAAAAATGTATATTTTTCTTTTCATAGAAGTTTTTCGTTAAAATATTTCAATTGTTATTAAGTACGTTTTTTAATTAAAATTTCAACAATTTTTAATCTAGTAAAAGCAATCACAACTAGTAATAGAGAAATTTATAATACAAAAAAAGTTATATAAACATTTTAAACCGATTGAAAATAATGACAAATATAGTTGATAAATCCATAATATGTACTGTATTGCTGAATTCTCTCACTTTTTAAACCTTTTTTCTTTTGTTTACTACAGACGTGCTTAACAACTCTCTCGTTTTACAGCTTTAACTAAGTCAAATTCTGGCAAGTATGATCAGTTGTACATAGCTTGAAAAAGTGTTTTACTTAGCAAAAAAGTATTTATTATGTATAAATACCACTTGCAACTCAATAAAAGTGTATTTTATTTTCAAAAACTTTAGAAAACTTGAAGTTTTTCGAATCAACGTGATTCTTAATCAAAAGTTAAATGAGTTGTAAAACAATTTTAAAGATTGATATAAAACTTAAGCTAATTATGACGTTGTTGTACAAGGCTATGAAAAATGCTAAAAAATAGAAATTTATAACAATAATTCACTTAATATTTTGTTAGTAGGGCTGACTTTCCATTTCCTGAAGCTTGCGTATTTGGTTTTTCTTTTTGAATGAGCATCGGTTTTAAACTATAAATGTTTTTTTTTTATCTAAACCAAAAATGTGAAATCTACAAAGCAAGACGAATCGTTTTAGATATTTTTTGTGTAAATTTAATAAAAATTGTAAGCTCCATTATTTTTTTTACGAAACTTGTTATTTTTTATAGAATAAACAAAAAAAAAAATTAAATAAACGTTGAGGTCAAAAAAAAAATGTTGATGTTTTTTTTCATTCTAAACCAAAAATGTGATATCTACAAAGCAAAACAAATCGTTTAAGATGTTTTTTGTCTAAGTTTGATAAGAAAAGTAAGCTCCATTAATTATACAGTTATTTTTATATAATTAGAAAAGTATGAATATGATAATTAGCATTATGTTTTAGGGTGGGCAGTTTTTCCAGTCCAAGCGAAAGATTTGCTAGAAATTTTTATTTACGGGCTGGGCTTTTAAAATAAATCTTTGCATGCCACGGATACTCTATAACTTATAATGTGAAACATTCTCTCGAAATGATTATTTTAGGAGCACTACTTCTTTAGAGAATTATTTTTATAATGTTTTTTAAACCTCTTTAACCTTTTTATATTTACATGAGTTAAGCATTTAGATTTGTTAAATTGAACCAAATAACAGGGTTAAATTAAAGATAAAAATTTTTTTACATTAAGACTGTAAAGGGTTTTTCTTAAGCGACTTAAGGTGGAAATTTTATAAATTAAGAAACTACTAGTAAAATTTATTTGTCTTAATATAGACTATATCATATGTAAATACTTCACATTAAAAGCATATTTATTATGGTCCAATGTAATAAAAGCTTCATGTTTGTACATAGATACTTTTTATCGCTAATTATAAAATGTGTACGATAGAGTCATAATCAGATAACCAGATTTTTATTATAAACGCAAAAAATTAAAGTCTAGCTTAAAATCAATTGTCGACAGAGTTTTGTTTGTTAAGAATCAGTTTGTAAGTTTAGAACATAAACACTTTAACGAAATTTGTCAGAAAATTTTTCATTTAACCACCAAGCAAAAGAATTTACATTACAACAGAAGTAGATGTTATCGAAAACAGATTTGTAAAAAAAAAACATTTGTATTCATTTAGAAAACCTAAATACTTCAAGACACGTCGCAGACAAGATATATTGTTTTAGCATAACGAATTTTGCCAGAGGGGCCGACTCAAATAAAATTTAACAGTTTGTTTATATAAACTTAACTTGTTAATTTATCTTGCCAAAAAGGCTCTAGACAAGAACTAAGTACATCAATCAAACTAAAACCTATAACATATTTATAATTGCTTAAGACAAAAAAATTAAAACAAAACATTAATTTTTAACATTGAAATTCGAACTTAACATGTTTGTAAAATATTGCCGAACAGTTGTTTCTTTTGTTTAACTTTTTCTTCCTCACATGTCTTCCGGTTTCGATGTTGAATTTTTCTTATTAGGTTCAACCGACTCATTTTTGTCAGCACTGTCTTCTGTTTTGGAATTTTCTTCCAGTGTGTTTGATTCAACAAGTGGATCAGTCTCTACAGCTGCAGAACCAGAGATGCTTTTGAAGCTATTCAGTAAACTTTTCCTCGGTTTTGAACTTCTCTCTACTTTTGTTGTTCTGCATTCCTTTTGAGGGGAATCAGTCTCATCAGAAGCTTTTCTTTTTCTGCCCTACTGTTTTTCATTTGCATTCTTTATTACATTTTCCTTAGCAGTGCGTGCTTCGGCAAATGTTTTCTGTCGCAAAGAAGCCAACGACAAATTGTTTTCAAATGCATCTTTATATTTTCCCGTGCAGTTAGTAAAACCAACAAAGTTTATGCTTAGATCTTGAGACTCAATGTATGCCTTAGCAAAAACAGCAGGTTGAGAATAAAAAAACAATTCATCAAACTTTTCAATTAATTGATTTTCAAGAGATTTTTGTTCGTCGGTGTTAAGGGCTTCACAAAGCTTCATAAAAACTGCGATAACATCGACATGATAGAAGTAACATTTAGGCCAATACTTCATAAGTTTTGAAACAGTTTCAGCTCTATTGAATTTTAGAAGGGAAAACGTTGATTGAAGAACTTCTAAAAGAAGAGCAAAAGTGTCTTTTTCTTTTTTGTAATCAATCGAAGTTTTGAACTGAAACTTTCTATACAAATCAATTACGTAGTAGACATATCTTTCTGTACTTTTTGAACTTTCAACAAAAGACTTTTCTTTTAAACTGTCTATAACTTTTGTTGTGCTGATAATTTCTTGCAGCCCTGATTTGAATGCATCTAAATATTGCGTTCTATCTTTGTAATGCATTTTTAAATTTACTTTATGATGTAGTTCTATAATGTCTTTTAAAAGATACAATATAAAATTCTTTTCTGGAATCTTTCGCATTTATAAATTCTTTTTAACATTTCCAAAAAAGATATTTGAAACAATACTGCGAAATAAAAAAGCTAAACTGCTGTTGGGTTCTAAACCTATCATCTCATGTAAGCTTTTTCGCACGATTTCGATGAAAGGAGAAACATTCAACACTGCTAGAGAAACACAAACAATATAACCACAATAGCTTTTTATCTTCTCACTGTCAGAGACAGTTTCACTATTGGATAGCTTCAATGACAGAATTGAACTAAACACATCAGCGGATTTTGAATCTTTTTGTTCTAATATGAGAGACAGGCACCTCGTTATATCTTTGGCAATTTCTTCACTCTTTTTATTCTTAAACAAGTCTTTTATTTCCTTTGTAGAAAAGACACAACCGTCTTTGTTTAAAGTCATGTTGTTAATTTTAAGATTTTGCTTGAAACTGAAAAAAATGTTTAAGTTATTAGGAAAATAGAAAAAGTTTTGTTTAAAAAATTTTTTTATGCTTCAGTTTAACATAAACTACACGGAGAAAGGTGTTAATAAGCTAGAATGATTTAAAACTGTCAATGAAGAGGTGAACAAATTACAATTAAGTTTTGTGCTTTATGTTAGTTTGAACCTTTGTTTAGTGAAAACTAAGATTTTGTTCAAAAACTTACATCAAAAATAATTTTAACATAATAACAAATCGAAATATAGATAAAGAAAACTTTTATTCCCTCAAATACCTAAAATAGTTTTATAGAAACTTAAAGGATAATAAACACACAAAATGCAGTTTAAGGTTATTGAAACTTGTTGTGTAGCTAAATATTAATCAGGATTATAAATAAAATTATTCATAAATTTATTCATAAAAAAGCTTTGAAGTTTTTAAGTTCTATTTTGCTTATTTTTCATCCTTTTTGTAAAGTGTTTGGTGTTTTTTGAAGCAGAATTCGGTGCTCGACATGATGGTAAAATTTATTTTTGAAAAAAACAAGGCTTGAAAAAAATACAGGGAAAAGTTTAAAATTAGCTTAAAACGTTCAAAGCGAGAGAAGAGAGACCTCGTGAATGTCACCAAGCGAATTTTTTGCACCAAGTTTTTATTTGTTACGTAATTATTAAAATTTCTGTTTGCAGAAATTTTTAATGAAATAGCATTCATTTGTAAAATGTTTTCTTACAGGTAGCAGCTCTTGTCATTTTTTACTTTAACTTTACTTTCATAAACTATTTTAGAGTTTACCTTTTTACATGTCTTTTTTTAAGTAATAAAAGGTACTAAAAGCAGATACACAAAATCAATTACTTGGTTTGAAAAAAAATCAGCATTGTCTTTAACAGTTGAAACTTAAACTGTCTATGCTTCAAGAAAATGTACATAAAAGAAATCAACAATGTCTGTATGTTTTTAAAGTATCTTGAATTAACAGTCTTCTACTCTAACCATGTGATTCATTATCTTTTATTCATGATTTCAGAGAAAAGTCTTTATCTTTATGTTGAAAAAGAGTCTCAAATTAACAGTGTGCTACATTATATTAGTAATCATGTCTTTCTATTCAATCATAGTTGCACTGAAAAGTTTTATATTAAGCACAAACAAATTGGGCATCTCTATTTCAATTTCACAGCAATCATCTATATCAATCCTTCTAGCCACTAACCTTCTTGTGGAAATTTAGATATCAGGTCTGTTGTTGGTTTACTGCTCTTAGTGAGGTAAGTGCTTTATATGTTATACAAAATATTTAATAATAAGATAGTTAACTTCATATAAGATTATTTTTCAAGGTTGCCAACATTTAATTTATAGTAGTGCTCAGGTGTTATTAAATA
>NW_028139675.1:0-51737 GCF_965202585.1 Thalia democratica
TGCTAGCTAAGATACAAACTTAAATTTTATTTATTTGATAAAAATACATAACTTAATAAAACTTTATTCTTGGTAATTTTTTCAAGATCATACAACATAATTTAAGTTTAAAAGAAAATATGTTATACATTCAGGACTTTAAAGACATAAATAATCTCTTGTAATTATAACTATTTTTTAAAATGAACAAGGGAAAAGACAACTTTTTAACAAAATAGCTACATAGTGTCAAGCTTAAATGATACATAAATCTATCCAACTTAATCAAAATACTAAAACTTCTGGTAATTAAACGAAAAAAACATATTGATTTAAATCTTAAAACTAATTTGTTTTTTGTTAATATATATTTCTATAAATATTTAAATGTGATTTTAATAATTGTTTATGTAATAAATTATTACTTGCAATATACAGAAAAAACTAAATGGATTGACTTAAATTATAAAAAAAAGTTTTAAAATACTTTCTAACTAAGTACACAAACTTTTTTAACTAATTGTGCAGTAAAATTGCCAAAAATATGAATTTTACCTATCTATGAGTTTTAGTATAATTAAAAATATAATATTAATATACATATGTTATAAAATACTTTTAGAATAAACTTCAACTTAAAACTTTGCAACCATTTTTGCAGTTTTTAAGAAATAATTTAAATTTTTCGTAAACTTATACATTTTTTTTTTTTAATTTGAAATATATTTTATTTAATCAAACTTTTTTCTTTATTTAATTTTATACATCCATTTGAAAGCATTTAGCATTCTATGTTGACAGTGTAGATTTTAAATTTCATGCTTTACTACTTATGTGAAAAATAAAAACTTCAGCATTCGTAGTATACTTCTTCTTAAGTTTTTCAGAGAGGTTCTAACAATAAACAGGTAATTACCAAAAAAACAACTAGAACTCTTACGTTTTCAATGAAAGTAAGTTAACAGTTGTTTGTTATTAAAAACTTTTTTTCTTTAATTTTAGCTTTGCAAAAATGTGCTACAATATAAAGAACAACGTGATAAACATACGATAGACTCAAGAAAGATATAAGGTAGACTAATATCATTTGACTTCTAACACCGAAGGCATTATATATACATCTTAAAAACTATACATGTACGTTGTGAAATGCTAAACCTTGATGATACTGTTTTATTTTTTATTCAAACTAACGTATTGTCCATTTTACATTCATTGAAGTTTTACCTTTTTTTATCGCTAATAAGAATAAATTTATTATATTAACTTTTTAAATTATTTATAAACATCATTAATACTATCATTAAAATACAAAGTTTGTTTATAATAAAAAATATTTAACAACTACAGATAAGATACACAAAAGTCTCAAACAATATTTTATGTATTGATAATAAACTTGAAAAATATTGCGTTAAATGGTTGTACAAAATTTTATGTTTAATTACATTTAAATTTTGTAGCCACTATTTAACTTACAAGACTTTGAGTCTTTAAGAAACTTTTTCAAATAAAAACGATAAAAATAAAGCAGTTTTCAAAACTTTTAAGTTCTATATTATTATTCTAAGTAAAAGAAAAGTAATTATTTACGAAACGTTACTTTAATACTATTAAATGAAATAGTAAATATTTGAATGTAGAAACACTTTTTTGTTTTGCACCAATAAAAATCTGTGTTTAGTGTTTACAAATAAACATACTTTTTTTCTGTTTAAAAAAATATAATCTGTAAAAGATTTTGGAGTAGTTATTTTAGTTTAACAAAGTAGTCAAATTAATTTTTTTCACATTGTTTGTTTTTAATTTTTGAATTAAGTTCAAAAATAATCAGTTGTTAATAAAAAGAAACAAAAAATTTGCCTGAAAATAATAAAAGGAAGAAAAGATTCTGACAAGTATTTTGCAATTAGACGTAAAGAAAGAAGGTTTTTTTGCAAAAGTTAATAAAAATAGTTTATAAGGAGCTTTTAAGCATTTTTCTTTACTTACAAAGTAGTAACTTTTTTTAGACCCAGGGCACAAAATGAGAGTGATTTAAAAATCAAAACAAAACTTAATTAAAGAGGAAAAACTAGTACCGAAAATAAAGTTATTTTAAATGATTTTAATTATTTGGTAAAGTTTAGTAAGAGTTTAAAGGTTGCAGAACGATAAATAAAAGAAAATTATAAAGAATATTGAATAAAAATGAAATTCAAACATTTTAACACTAAATGTGTTATATTAACTCAAACTTATTTTGAAATATTTTGAAATCTGTTAAATTATTAATAATACTACATACAAACAATATTTATACTTAATAAGTCATTTTAAATCTAGAAAAAAGTGAACTAAAAAACACAGTTTATATTTTAAACCAAATATTTAAATTTAAAAAATTATAATTTTGATTGTTGTTTGAAGTAAAAAAATTTTTTAATATAGACATATTGACACAATTCAACTATTACGTTTTAAAACTTAAGAACACTAATATGAAGGCCATTAAAAAAACAAACCTCAAAACACTTTAACAAATTAATCAAACATGTCTTAATACTAACAATTTATATATAAACTATACTAAAATAGTAATATTTTTAAACGTTCTAGCCTTCAAAGAAAAAATGCAAAAGTATGTTATTAGATTTTTTGATACTCTTTTATAATGAATTATTTTAACTATTTAATATTGATTTAATTGATTTTTTTAGAATTCAGAAAAAATCAATTACTATACTTAAAAAAAAATTGTTTACAAAAATTTAGTTACTTAAAAACTAAGACTTCTTAGTAGCTTTAAAGTCAAATTCAAAGCCTAACTTTAATTTTTTTTGAATCAGGTGCTCTAATATAGACTAAATATCTAGTACCTAGTATTCAGCATAATTTATTTTACACAATACCAATTTTCAATTGCAAAAAGTGTTTTAAAAATATAACAGGTTAAATTGAACATTTAAAAGCAGTAAACTAAGTATATAAAGTAAAATAAAAAATGCATTTACAAGTTTATTTTAAAAGTTTTTAGAAGGAGACTTACTTGTATCACTAGTCAAAAAGCTGAAAGAAGAGACAGACTTGAATCGGAATCTAAAAATTATGGAAGTCAAAATGCAAATAACTGGCGACAACCCAGAGCTTAAAAGCTGGTTCAGATTGAAAGGTATGCTGTTTATATTTTATCATCTCTAGCGATAATAAAAACAAATGTCAAAGTCTGCAATTTATGTAACAACACAGAAGAAATAAAAGTTAAACTGAGCATTTTAAGTAATAAAGTTAATTGGACGGTTGCTATTAAAAAGTTGTAAGGACAATTTTTTTAACCATCTAGAAATTATTATGAACGATGGAATAAGAATACTAACTCAAATATTTACTGATTCTCTTTCAAAAGAACTTGACTCTGTTATTTCAGGTAACAAATTTAAAAAGTTACAATAGAAGCAGTTTTATATTCATTAAAATTTAATTAATTTTCAAATGAATTTTAAACTATATGTTTTTAGAAATACTACAGCATCTTTCTACCGAGAGGCAAGCATGTCTAGAGTTGAAAACAAAACTGTTTGAAATTTCAAGTGAAAAATTATTGTTTTATTTGCAAAAAGCACAATCGACAAGCATTTCCATTTTGTTGATTCTTGTTGCTTACTCGAGCTTAGAATTTTATGGTAAGATAATAATTAATACCGGTCATAAGCCGACAGAGAGTGTGGATTACGCAAGTTAATAAAATTATACGGTTAGAGTTAACTTTCACTATTGACCATAATAAATAAGCACAATATCCTGAGTATAATTGAAAATACTAACTGATACTCAGAAACCAGGCACAAAATAAAAACATTAACACCTTATTTAAGAATGTATTTAAAATGGAATAAAAAACTTAACAATTGAAATATATCTAAGAGACAGATGTTTCAAGAAGTATTTAAAATAAAATGAGAATTAACAAATAAGACTTCAAATCAAAAAACCATTGTAAGAAAAAAAAAAATTGTTCAAAAAAGAGCATTACATATAACAATGTAATATCATTTTCTGAATCTAAATGTTGGCTCTGACACTAACCGAGTTACTCGCCTTTACTACAAAGTGTAAAACACTTTTTCACAAAATGATCTTGTTTTGAAGGCTTTTAACTAAAGCATTAGTTGCTTTTAATCATTTCTAAACTACAAAATTAATTTTGAGATATAAGGGTAAAAAGTTGGAGAGCTCAATAGGTTAAGAAGAAGCAATTTAAACAGAAAAAAAAGGAAGTTTCATTGAAAATTTATCTTGTCCTACAGTTAAAAAACAACAATTTTTAAATTTTCTCGTGTTATGTTTTTTTAATAATAAACAATTTTTAATTTAGAATTTGTTTAACTTTTTCTTCATAACTTTAGGAAAATTTCTCGTTTATAACAATATATTACTATATCATTACTTTATTATGTATTTTTTTAAAACTTAAGTCATAAAATGTTTTTTTTAAAGCTTTTTTAATGTTACCAATATGTTTTTTATATGAAAAGAGTATTAAGTTTTTAGGTAAAATTGAAATTTAAACCAATATTATCATTAATTTTAAACTAAATTAAGTTTCTATTATTATGTAGCAGGGGCGTCGCGTGAGGTGTTGCACTGCTTCAACTGCACCACCTTAAAATTTTGTAAGAAAAAATTAAGTATCTATAACGTTTTCGTTATTTTTTAGAACAAAATCTCTTATAAAACTCCAATTTAGAAAACGACCATTTTGCTCACTTCACTGCCGCAAACTCTTAGCTGACTGCTGCAAATGAACTCAAAACAGCAAAATTTCTTTTAAGAATTACCGCAAAATTAATATCTTGCGGTAAGTAAGCTAAGTTGAAAATTCCCTGAAACAGTACAGGTTTAAGTATCATTCCACAAGTTATTGTAAACAAAAAATGAAGACAAAGCTAAGAAGAGCACAGGCATTTCGAGAAGAAGCAACTCTAGAAGAGGCAACTCGAGAAGAAGCAACTCTAGCAGAAGCAACTCGAGCAGGGACAACTCAAGTAGGGGCAAATCGATCTACTTCAACTCAGATTTTTTTTCTGCACTACCTAAGAAAAATACCACGCGACGCCACTGCTATGTAGGAAAAAAATAAAACGTTAAAAATAAATTGACATAAATAACTGATAAAGTGCTTTGTTTTTGAAAAACTTTCAAAAGTTACATTATAAAAAAGTTAATTCAGAACAAAAAAGTGAAAAATTAGAACATAACAGGGGCGTGTTTCGACTGGTTTCCTGTTTCCTGTGAACCCCCTGAAAAAAAAGAAAAGAAAAAAGAAGAAAAAAAAAATTCTTAGAATATCACTAAAAACGTTGTTTATTGACTTTGTTTTGGTTATTTGATAAACTTTGAATAATGAATGTTGAATTAATAATACTGAAAGATTAAAAATGCTCGTTTTTGAAAAGTAAATAGGTAAAAGTTTTAAAGTAGCATTTTTTTTTCTAGGAAACTTGTTACTAAGATGCTCTAAGTTCCCATTATAAATTGTTAGTTATTGTAAATAACTTTTGATTAATAATTGTTTTTGAACTAGTAAGTACAATTTTGCTTAAAAAATGTCCAACATAATCATTAAAGTTTTATTTTACTTAGTTCATTGTATATAATAATGTTGTGTGAAGCTTTTGTGTTATGTAGTTGTATAATAATGTTGTGTTTGTACCTACACATTTATATTATTTGTTAATGTGTCAACTAACTGGGTTTAAACCTTTAAAAGTTCAATTCAGAGAGTTTTCAAAATCATGTTTAGACAACTACACCACTTAGCAATTTATTCTTTTATCATTTAATGGTACTTAAATATTTGTTTTTAAGTTGTTTTATTTTTATATATCTGTTGGCCACAAAGTTGATTCTTGATTTTTTGAAATTTTCAACTCAAAAAGATTTCAAAACAATCATTGGAATCCCTGCATTATCAGGCAAACATTTAAAAAAAAATTAAAGATATTTTAATTTAGTTGTATAAGTCTAAACATTTTTTTAGTGAAATTTCAGTTTTTATAAACTAAATTACTTGAAAAAAATATCTTTGTTGTAAATAGATATATAAATGTTAAGAGTTTAAAATTTAAAAGAAAAGTTTGTAAAAACTCAATCTATACTAACATTCAAATCAATATTGAAATTCTCTTTAAATTTTATTTAAATGTTGTAAACTTACAAATTGTATATCAAAATTCAAATATTTGATCTAAAACAAAAATATCACAGACATAACTAACTTACTCTATAAAAAAGTAACTTTTTTATTAAATTTTTTTTTTTATAAAATACAGTAACCTCTCGCATCTTTACGCACTCGTGACGTTTCGCACTCTCGTTTAGTTACGCATTTGAGAATTCTAAAAAATTCTAAAAACAAAAATTTTAATTTTTTTATTATTGCACCAAGTAGGTTTATTGTATGTTTTTAAATGCTAATTTACCTCTCTGTTTATTTAAACTTTGTAAACTTATGTTCCTTGACTAATTGATAAACATTTAATTATATCTAAGTATATCTAAAATTTTGTTAACAATAAAAAATTAAATTAAAATTCTTAATGAAATATGACTGTAAAAAATAATGAAAGTGTAATGAAATAGTGAGAGTTTAAAACAAAAATATAAAATACAGCACTCATACCCTATATATAAATAAACATCTAAAAAAGAAATGTAATGAATCTTCACTGCAAAAAGTAGCAGTGATACTAAATAAATATAGAGCTTACAATTAATACAAATATCAATCTATTTAATTATTATTATCATTAAAATTAGCAAAAAAATTTCTACAAGTATTATTGTTTTATATAAATTTAAGTCCTTTATATTTAATATATGTATAGTTGTATCTTTTATTTTAATATTTATTAATAAAGTAAACAAGTTGTTAAAAGTGGCACTCCAGTCTGCTTTTAAATAGAAGCAATTTCAAAAAACAGCCATTATTCTAAGTATATTTGGTACCTCTCGTATCTTTACGATCTCTCATATCTTTACGCACTTCTCTGTGGACACAATGTGCGTAAATAAGCGAGAGGTTACTGTAATTAAAACTAGAATAAATTTTTATAACGGTATTTTAATTTAGTTGTATAAGTCTAAACGTTTATTTTCGTGAAATTTCAATTTTTATAGAAATAGATTACTTGAAAAAAAAAACTTTTATTATAAATAGATATACAAATGTAAAAAGTTTTAAATTTAAAAGAAAAATTTGTAAGAGCTCCATCTATACTAACATTTAACTCAAAATTTAAATTCTTTTTATAAAAATTTATTCTACTTGAAACCAGAGGAGGTTGGCATGCCAACTTCCCAAGGGTTTGTTTAGGAGGGTAGGAGGGTCAATGGTTGACTCATGGCCAAGAGATCTTTGGCTTTGAATGCGAGCACTATTAGCCCGAGTTTGAATCCTAGTGTCTGGAAGACACTCTGGATTTGGACTGACCCGTGACATAGTTTAAATTTACTTTTATAAAAATTATTTAATAATATAAAATACAAAGCAGTTGAGATAAATTTATATACTAAAAACTTAATAGTAAACCAATTTGTAACAAAATATAAAAAACTTAAAATGAATAAAGTAGTTAAAATTAGGCAAAAATTACAATAAAAAACTCAGGTATGAAAAAATCAATAAAATTTTATAAACTGTTATAAATTTTATACAATGTTAACAAAATTCAAGAAAATACTTAAATTTGTCTAAAAACAATATTAAGTATCTTGCTTATAAAAAAAGTCAATAAAATTAGTCACTAGCATACAGCAGGAAAAGGTGATTCTACTGGAAGACAATAAACTTCACTCCAATTCTTTCCTCAGAACTCAGACTACTCTCTCTAAGAATGCCTAAGCTTACAATAGTCCTTTCCTTGACTAAAGACTATTGCTATAGCAACAATTTCAAATTTCTTATACTATCACTTGTCAACATCTCATTTGTTGTTGTTTTTAGCTTTCCCAACAACAAAGTGTTTCCAAGTAAAAAATAGAAAATTGGAATTAAATAACGTATCGTTACATTACCTTTCCTCTCTCTTTTTTTTTTTTTTTTTTTTTTAAAACATGCACCTATCTAATGAAGTATTGTTCTCAAAACAGTAAAACATATAAAAACACGCTAGTAAAGATGTGCAGTAACATCCCGCTTTCCTTCCTCACTCTCTTTAAGGAAAGAAAAGAATACATAGGTAACAAAAAACAAAATATGTATAAATAACGTCATACTAAGATTATCGACAAAATAAATAAACCAAAATAACAATCATGGCGACAAAACCCATAAAATCAAATACAGTTACACATAACATTACGGTCATGTAAAATGTCAAACTTCTGAACATAAATCAATAAATTCCATAGAACAGCAATTAATAAAGTTTTCATTTTTTTTTTGTGTTTTAGGGAATTTTTTCAATGTTTACAGTTGTTGTTAAATTTGCTTGGTTACTGTAAGTTACACAAGCAAGATTTCATTATTTATTAAAACTTCCCAACACAATAAAAGCAAACAAAAAATTAGTTTTTTTATAAAATAAAATGTTGGAAAAAATTTTTATTTTTGACATGTTTTTTTTTTGTGTGTTAATAAAATAATCTTAAAGCCAAAATTTAAGATTTTGTTTCAAAAATTGTCATAAATTTAACAAGCAATAATTGTATTTAATAGTTCAACTTAGATACAAAAAAGTAAGAATAAATAAAATAAAAGTAAAAAAATCTTATTATCTTGTTATAAGTTAGTTTATATTTAGATAAACAAATCAACTCAAAAACAACAAAGCACATTTAAAACACAGAAATTTTTTATCCCAAATTACATATAACTAGTTTAAAAATTTTTTAAATAATTATAAGGATAAAATCGCTCAAAAAGAAATATTAATAATATTGGATATTAAATAAAAAAAAAATAATTGTTACAGTCCAAACCCAAAATAATCCACCATACCATTGACCATGTCCTACTCCTCTGAACTATGGGTCTCTGCATAATTAACTGGCCCATGTGGTCTTAAATTATAACTATTAATACCTTCCAATTCATCAGTAAGATTTAACGGACCAACATAAGCTTTAGTATTTCCAATTGATACTTTCACAACCTGAGAATTTTTTATTATGTACAAAGAATGTTCTGTTGATTTATTTCTTACCACTTTGTATGGTCCTTCATACAACTTATCTAATTTCTTTCTGTTATTTTTTTTTAACCAAACATATCTACAATTAAAAAGGCCTGGCTGATAAAAAGGTGCATCATTTTTAGTTTTCTGAACTTGCGGCTGACATCTGCCATGGAATTTACAAAGACCGCACATTCAAAAGGAGATGGTCTGGTGATTTGATGAATTTCATCGACTTCATCAAAAAGAAGTCAGCCACTTAAATTTAAAGAGCATCCAAATGCATACTGGGCCGGGGTGTAAGGGGAACCTTCAATAAATGAGTTGTTAATGGTGCAAGTAATTAATGGGAGGTGAAGAGCCCAATTTGTTTTGTCTTCAAGTGAACGAAAAGCCACATTGATTGTTCTATTCTGTCTTTCAACATAACCATTTGTCTGAGGCGTTCTTGAAGAGGTAAACCTTTGCTCAATTCCCAATTGTTTACACGCCTCTTGCAATAAAAATTTTTAAATTCTTTACCGTTATCTGAAAGAACAACCTGAGGTACTCCATAATGCCCTACCCAGTTTTGTATAAAAGCATTCCTAACAGTTATTGCTGTTTTATCTGGTATGGGAGCCGTTACCAATAACCCAGTTGCTCTATCTTTTATCATTAGAACATATTGATAGTCAACTGACTTATCCAATGGGCCTATAAGGTCTAAATGTAAAAATTGGAAACGTTGCGTGTTATTGGGAAAAAAACCTATGTTTGGCCTGTTATGTCTAGAAACTTTTGTCTGCTGACACGTGGCGCAGTTATTAACCCAGTGACTGATGTCATTCCTTAACTTAGGCCACCAGAAAGTTCTTGCTATGGCTTCTATGGACTTCTCAATACCCAAGTGAAGCCTGTTATGGGCTGCGTTGTACGCAGTCAGACGCAACGACTCAGGCAATATGACACGTTTAATTCCATCTTCTATAAAGAAAGCCATGTTTTCGTTTGTTGTGAACTGGACTTCTTTCTTTAAGAGGCGTGCTTGGTCAATAAGGCCTGGCTCCCTCCTTTGGAAAATTGCAATTGCCTCCCTATCCAAAGTTTTAGGGCTAACAGATTCTACATCTGAGCTTGAAATATCCAAATCATAAACTTCTGGAGTTATTAATTGCTCACTGTTATCAAAATCATCTATGTCCAGCTCACTGTCACTAGTATCAGATTCCGAACTACACAAGTAATCCGGATCCTCTTGGTGTGCTCTAACATGCATGGCTGTAATCTGAGGCGGCCTGCTTAGAGCATCTGCAACTGTGTTGTTGGATCCGGCTATGTGTGCTACTTCTGGATCAAACTCTTTTATCAGCATGATGTACCATTGTTCCATAGGTGACTGATCTTTTAGATTATTGTTAATGGCCCCAACCAATGCCTTGTTATCCGTCCTTATCAACAACCTCCTGCCAAGAATTCTATATTGAAAGTGTTTCAAGCTTAAATAAAGGGCACAAAGTTCCTTATAAAAAGTTGACCTAACAGTCTTAAGTGGTGGCAATTTCTTTGAAAAAAATGCCAAAGGACGCATCTCCCCATTCTTGCCTTCCTGCTCAAGGACTGCGCCAACATGGGTATCAGATGCATCTGAAAATAGCATAAGTGGTTTGTTATGATCTTCATAAGACAAGGTAGTCGTATGTGCTAAAATAGCCTTTGTATTTTCAAAGGCTTGAATATGCCTATCTTTAAGGTTAATTTTAGCACGATTAGTAGATTTTGGACCTCCAGATAACTCATTGAGAGGTGCAGTTATTTCAGCAATCTTTGGAACAAAACGATGATAGTAATTCGCAAGACCTAAAAAACGTTTTAGGTATCTTCGTGTGGTGGGAACAGGGTATTCCCGAATAGCCTCAACCTTTGAGTCTAAGACATTAAGTCCTTCAATGCTAACAGAATGACCTAAAAAATCTAGTTTTGTTTTAGCAAGATTGCATTTGTTTGTATTTCGATATAATCCATTGTCAGACAATATCTTAAAAACTGTCTTCAAATGAGAGATATGATCTTCCTCAGTTTTGGAAAAAATCAATATGTCATCCAGATAAATAAATGTAAAAGTTTGACAAGAAATAAAAATACTTTCCATCTTCTGCTGAAATCTGGTAGGGGCATTTTTCAAGCCAAACGTGCAACGTTTTGGAATGAAAACTCCTTTATGCGTGATTATTGCAGCATACTTTTGAGAACTTATTTCTATTGGCAAGCTGTAATAAGCTTCTTTTAGATCCAGGGTAGAGAAAACACATGTACCTCCTGGAATGATTTCAGACAGTTCGTCTATACGAGGTAGCGGATAAGATAAAGGACGTGTATGTGAATTTAGAATAGTGTAGTCAATGCAGACACGATAAGTCTTATCTTTCTTGGGTACACAAGTAACTGGAGAAGCACATGTATCCCCACTACCCCGGACTACAGCACCTCTCTCTAATAGATCAAAGAAATGATCTTTAATTACTTCTCTTGTACCACCGCATCTCCTGGCCTTGGTCATTTTAGGACAATAATTATCGACTATTATCTCTAGGGAATGATTGTGCTTTGGTGGTACAGTATAGTCAGGTTTCTTAGTAATTTCTGGAAATTTAGCAAGTAAGGCCTTACATCTTTCTTCTAAAGAATTTTTGCCTGAGTTTATCAGTTCGACACTGTTGATTGATGCAACTACAGGGCTGGGAAAGTCTGAAGCCACAAGGAGTTTTGTCTTCCGGCCTGAAATTGCTGAGCGTAATTGTGACTTGGCTGGCAGTATTTCTAATTCATTCGCTTTTAGAAAATCAAGTCCAATGATACCATAACCCCTTGACTCTGGAGTTATCCAAAAGGTATGTGTGAAATTACCTAGTTCACTAACATTAACTTCTATATCTGCACTCCCAACTGGGTGAATTACTGAGTCGCCTATTCCTTGGATACTCTTGCTATTAGGGAGAAAATATTTGTTAATACCATTAGTTAAAGATTTCGGTAAAAGTGATATCTCACTTCCAGAATCAATTAAAAATAAAACATTTGTATTCAAGTCTGCAACAAACTGAAGATTTTGTGGCAAATTATTAGGGTCAACAATAGAGTTTTTGACCAATTTGAAAGTCCAGCGCAATGGACGCTCGGGAGACTGTTTAACAGTCTCTGTAAGAGGACTTTTAATCCCGCCATCTGATCCTCTCACTGTGACGAAGACGGGAAGTCGTTTTTTGTTGGACGTTGAGCTCTGATACCTGCCATTTCACACGTCCCCGGGGCAGCGCATTCATAGGCGTTATTCCCAAACTTTCTATGTCTGTGACAGAGAGTACTTAAAGTCCCATTGTTGCCTGTATTGTTGTGATTGCTATTTTGTCTGCCTTGATACCCATTGGCAACATGGGTATTGTTTTGGTGTGTCCGACCCTGGAAATTATCTATAGGTTGGCCAATGACTCTAGTATCAGGAATAAAATTACAATCTTGATGGCCAAAATAGTTGTTTGCATTATTTTGGTAGCCAGAGTTTCGGTCTATATGTCTATAGCTATTCATGTGATAGTTAGATTTACTCTTTCTTTGACTTGGTCTATTAACATTGTAATTAATATTTCTTGATGTCTCTATACTACGTTGGTGATTTGCATCACAAATGTCCCTACAACGACGCTTAAAATTTTCTATATCTAAGCTTAAGATTTCTCTCATTTTACCTTTAAGTGTTCAGGAGCTAGGTGAATGTATAAAAACTTTCTTAAAGTGTTAGAGTCTTTCATTTCTGCCTCCCACTTCGTGACTTCTAGTTTTAAAGCTTGGCCGTTTAGATTGTTGAAATCAGGTCTAGGCAGAAGAACTCTACCAAGCTGACCATCCCTATTTGACAAGTAATCAATAAGACTCTTGTAACAACGTCTCCCATACTCGACAGTAGTGTAAAAATTTCTTATATCTTTATGTGGCCAGACTGAAGTCAAAATTTGGTAGCGCAATTGAGAGTCAAAAATTTCAAGACTTCGGCACATATCTTCAAAATAGCTTATTTCATCTCTAGGGTTAGCGGTAATATCTATCTTAATAATAGATTTAAGTTCAGAGATCCTATTGCTTAAATTGAATCCCCTATAACCACCCCCTGGCAAGTTAAAGTCAACAATGTTATTGTAATTTGAGTCAGGCTTGGAAGTTGTCCTCATTGAGTTATTATCAATATGATTATATTCACCCCTGGCATTCATTAACCCATTGATTATTTTAGTTCTACTAGGACAGGTCTGCTGTAGAGGATCTCTGCAACTGGCTTGCATGTCAAGCTCAAGTTCATGTGCTTCTTTGTTTATTGACAGCAAAGTTTTTCTTCTTTTTTGTAACTTTAACTCTTTGAGACGTTTAGCTTGACGCTCAATTTCTAACTCAACCATCTGTAATTCTTGCTCAGTTGTTGCAGATGCTAAGTTGTCTCAGTTTATGGCGTGACTACTGTCTCGTACCTCACTGGACACTTGGTAGGGTAGACAGACCTTAGTACCTAAGTGGGGAGAATTAGATGTGTTGTGATACCCACCTATATTATGCATGCTTGAATTAACCTTGATGTCAGGCTGAAACTGGCCCACTATGGCTTGTTGACTGTAATTTTGATTGTGATTTATTTTAGTATTACTATTAATGGTATGTGGTATATAATCATTATGGGTATCATGCATAAAGCTAGCCATGGTATGATCTGTGTGAAAATGTTGAGGGTCTTTACAACTTATGCTGGGGTTTGGTAAGTTGTCTTTTTGTGTCAGATGTGACTTACTTTCCCCTACTATTGTTTGTACATTGTTAATATCATTTTTAGTAAATAACAAATTGTTCTGAGTTGTGATGGCCAAATCTGAATTTGGTGAAAAACATGGATCAATTTGACTGGTATGGTAAGACCCACTTAAACTTATGTTAGGCTGATGTGTTTGACTGACCGAAAGGTCGTTATTCTTGTTCTCGAGGACGCCAATGAAACCAGAGGAGGTTGGCATGCCAACTTCCAAGGGTTTGTTTAGGAGGGTCAATGGTTGACTCATGGCCAAGAGATCTTTGGCTTTGAATGCGAGCACTATTAGCCCGAGTTTGAATCCTAGTGTCTGGAAGACACTCTGGATTTGGACTGACCCGTGACATAGTTTAAATTTACTTTTATAAAAATTATTTAATAATATAAAATACAAAGCAGTTGAGATAAATTTATATACTAAAAACTTAATAGTAAACCAATTTGTAACAAAATATAAAAAACTTAAAATGAATAAAGTAGTTAAAATTAGGCAAAAATTACAATAAAAAACTCAGGTATGAAAAAATCAATAAAATTTTATAAACTGTTATAAAATTTTATACAATGTTAACAAAATTCAAGAAAATACTTAAATTTGTCTAAAAACAATTTAAGTATCTTGCTTATAAAAAAAGTCAATAAAATTAGTCACTAGCATACAGGAAAAGGTGATTCTACTGGAAGACAATAAACTTCACTCCAATTCTTTCCTCAGAACTCAGACTACTCTCTCTAAGAATGCCCAAGCTTACAATAGTCCTTTCCTTGACTAAAGACTATTGCTATAGCAACAATTTCAAATTTCTTATACTATCACTTGTCAACATCTCATTTGTTGTTGTTTTTAGCTTTCCCAACAACAAAGTGTTTCCAAGTAAAAAATAGAAAATTGGAATTAAATAACGTTTACATACTTTTAATTATTTTATAATATTGTTTCCTTATAAAAAAAGTTGATTATTTATAGAGTAAGTTAGTTTTTCTGTAATATTTTTGTCTTAAATCAAAGATTTAAATTTTGATATACAATTTTTAATTTTATAATTTTTTTCTGGTTCTTTTAGTTTTAATTTATCTTAATTTAATACAGTATAACAAATTAAAAAATCTAAAATTTTTCATTTACTACTTATATATATTTTTTTATTTATCTATTTCAGAAAAAAAAAACATTTTAAACACCGAGTTTTTTGGCTAAATATTGCGTGCTTAACCGGCAGTGCATACCTAAGAAATGCGTACTTAAGCGGCAAATTAAGAACAAAGAAAATTGTGAAACCCCTTTAAAAAAAAGTCTAGACACGCCCCTGGAACATAATATAAAGTTTAAAGAACTTTTACCATTAAAAGTTTAGTTCTCAGTTAAAGTATTGTACATAAACTAAATTTTGTGAAGAAGTGTTGTTATAAAGCATAAATTAGAAAACTGATTACTATAGGCTTACCACATATTCAGGCTGGTTTAATATTTATTAAAATATCAGGTTAGTTTAAAGATTGTTTGATAGACTCAGGATAGTTTTTCCTTAAAACTCAAATGTTATAGAATCGATTTGGCTTTCAACATTTGTTATTTTTAAGTTAACTTGGGCTATACCATCTAATTTTAGATATTTTTTTGGTGTTGATTTTAATGAGAATGTAACTTTTTTTCGTCTAGTTTAGTTTTATTTTACATTAACAACTTATCTAAGTGTTGAATTTGAGATATATGATGACAACTTTAATGGGTTTAATAAAAAAGTAGTCTAGTGTTATTATAGTTTTTTATTTTAAACTTAATTTGTTTCACATATGTTTAAGTGTATATGTACTATTTAGTTGTATTTTTCTTTCATCAACAGTTTTTTTTGTTTAAATTTTTTTTCAAATGCGTACGATTGTATAACAATAAAAATTATAGCTTTTTTCTCTTTAAAGGCTTAAACTTTCTAAACGCCCTTTAACAAAAAAGTGTTTAATAACGTTTAGGAAACATAAAAGGGAAACCA
Source organism: Thalia democratica (assembly GCF_965202585.1). NCBI lineage: Eukaryota > Metazoa > Chordata > Thaliacea > Salpida > Salpidae > Thalia > Thalia democratica. Next base: position 15,954 of record NW_028139675.1, read on the forward strand.
TATACTTAAAGTTATTTTTTTTTAACTAATTTTTTAATAATATAAAAGTTTGATAAAAAGCAAAGTACGCCGTAGGTACAAACATTTTAAAGTTTTTTATTTAGGTTGACTCAGGCTAGTTTTTGGTAATCCAAATTAGTACTTTTAAAGAGTGGCAACCTTCTTACTAAAAACACTTTAAATTGAAAAACGTAATATTTTTTAAATAAAAGTTATTTTCCAAATTGTAATCAAAAAGCAACTTTTGATTTCAGCTTGGGTATATGATAGCAAATGATATTTTTCTCAAATCTGCTCGCAAACGTTTTGTTAAAAAAATCTAGATCGTTTTTTATAAAAGGCTGCTGTAATGACTTGCAAAATTCATTTTATAATCATATAAAAGCTCATAATATTGTAACTATGCATTTGAAATTTTTATTGTTACGTCAACTCAAAAGTTACATAAAAAGTTTATTTGTTTAGAGGTTCTAAAAATCCAAAAGTCGCTTGTATTTTTAGACTAGTACAACTTTGCTATCATTAAAATGAAGATTACTGGTAATAGTTCTATGGTTTTTTTTGGTAAAATGCTAAAATGTACTGATGAGAGGCTAGTTACTTCCAGATTTTGTAAAAGAGACAACAAAAAGATCGAAATTCTTATGAACGAAGTTAAACCTGAACGAGAAAAGCTAGTTTTGAAGTTTACTAGGTGTCCGACACTTGACTGTGCGAAGGAAGAAGATCTGATGAAAAGACGATGTGAGTGGAAAGTATCTACTCCATCTAGTATTCAAGCAAACTCAGCCAAAGAAAACGTCCAAAAAAGCATAAATAAAGCTCCTAGTAGAATTGGATCTGCTGATGATGAAAATTTGGTTTTAATAATTGATGTTTCTGATCCGTGGTCTGAAATAAAAGAAGGAAGAATAAGAAGTGTGAAAGAGGTGACAGAAGTGCATAAGCTTTGCGCGAGAAAAATAAAAAAGAAAATAAATTCAACTCACTTGAAAACGGGTACAACTGAATTAGCAAACATCGGTGCTTTAAAAAAAGAAGAAGTTTTGTCAAAATGTTTCTTTGTAATTAGTCAAAAAACAACTTTTTCGAAAAAACCAAAAAACAGCTTTACAAACTACAAGGCTGGTTTGAAAAGACTGAGAAGCAAAAGACCTACAAAAGAAAACCGGACAAGTACAGGCATTCAAAATAAAGTTTCGTCGAAGCCATTTTTTGTTGTAGGTAAAAAAACTTCTTCTTTGAACAAACCAAAAAACAGTTTCAGAGATTACCTTGCATACAAAGCTGGGTTGAAAAGATACAATAGAAACCGAAGTGTTAAACAAAACCAGATTAGTAAAAATTTTCAGATAAAAAAAGCTAGAAAACGGTTATAAACGTATATGGTAAAAAGTACCAAGTTAGTTTAAATATATACATTTTTTTTTAGTTTTTCATTTTGAACCACAAGTTAAAATAGTTTTATATTTAAATATTTAAAACTTTTTACGAATCTTAAGAAAATAGAGACTTTTTTTTTAATGATTTATTTTTTTTTTTACTTTTTTAGTACTTATCTTTTTTTAATTGCGTTAAATGTTTTTTTTTAATAAAAACACTTTAAAACAACATTTTTGGAGCTAGACATTTCTAGTAATTAAATTATTTGAACGATTTCGGTTTGTAATGTTTTTTTTTTGTTATTTGACATAAAACTTGTGTATACAACTTATTAATTAGGTTTTAAATAACTTAATACTTACTGTTTTAGAAGCATTACTAAATTTCGATGATTTTTTCAGTAGCATTTATAAATTATTGTTTAAAGTTTTTTGTAAATCAATTCATTTTGTTCAACTATAATATACAATTTTATCTAGTTATAATATTTGTTTTTATTAGCTTGTTTTCCTTTTTTAATGCTTAGATGTAAGCAGTAACTTTAGCTTAACTTTTAATTTGATAAACTAAATTTAAATTCATTGCTTTAATTATGTTAAATACTTTTGTAAACATTTATAAACTGCTTTAGACAACGATTTTCTGTGACTTAAACAACAATGTATATAATTTTTTCAAAATAATCTAATAATCATTTTTTCTGGTAAACAAGAATCACATTTTTGATAAATATAGATGCTGCTTTTGTGACTAAACAGTTAATTATTCAAAATGTAAATTTAAGTGTTCGTTAACAAAATATCCTAGTGAACACATGTATACACCTACTTTAGATTCTAAACTTTTTCTTTTTCAGTAAACTTTATTTTATATACCTTTGCCTTTAATTTTATTTATAAACAATACACTTGATATTTTTACTTGTTTGTTTTAAAACAAGATCTGTAAATACCATAAAAGACAGTTTTTTATAAAAAAATGTTAATTTAATTTAAAAAAGTTCTTAATCAGTTTATTATAAAATATTTAATAATTTTCTGAGTATGTAAATTTAAATTTCTGTCGTTTTAATAAAAATATTTTTTAATGGCATATATTAAAAAATTGTATATGTATTTTTTTTAACTTTTAGCATAAACAATTATAACATTTTTATTTTATGAAGGAAACTATGTTTCCAAAGAGTTGCAGCCAATTTTTATTATTGTTTTAGATAGTTTTTTATGTTTATTACAAATAAAATTTTAATTGGAGCACAAATAATATTAATAATAAACATTAGCTGCAACTCTTTATATGGAAAGCTTCATAGCTAACTACTAGCTATGTCGGATGCACCTTTTGTAAAGTTAAAAAATTTGATATTTTGTGCCCTTTATATAATAACAAAATGCATAATCTGTTTAACTTTACAACTGCCTGCTCGTTGGTCTTTCTGCTGAAATTGGTTTAAAACTTAAGTGTTTTTTAAATTCTCAAACCAGTTGACTAAAGTGCATCAATAAATAAGTTTAAAAAATATTTTACTAGTATATCGTACAATTATACAAATTTGTACTTATATGCAACTTTTTAATTTTCTAAATTGTCTGTGGTTTTCAATAACTGAACTTTTTTTAGTTAATAGTTTTTTTTTAAATACTTTTTTACGATAAAATCTCGGAATAACTTATTACTAGTGATCTACCGCATCCGGCCATTTTTTGCATGGATCCGGTTCTAAATTTAAAAAGAAGTTCCAGATCCAGCCGGATCCTAGGTGAGATTTGGTCGGATCAGGATCTAATTAGTTTTGAAAAACGTTGGGGTATTTCGGGAAATAGGGAAGTTTAGGTATTAATATGAATCACATTAATGTTTTTCTGCGCGACAATGCATTTAACATGAAGACTGTTGTTGTTAGAATCCTCTTCAGCACCCTGTTTCATTCACACGCTTCAACTGATAATTAAAGATTCACTGTTGTCAGAAAATAACATAATTGTGTTAATAGCCAAGGCCCGTCAAACTGTTGGCCAATTTAATCATTCTTTTACAGCATGCAAAAAACTAAAAAAAAAACAGGTCACTTTAGGTTCATCAGTGTCAATACAAAAAGCCTTGCTACTTATGCAAGATGTTGAAACAAGGTGGATCCCAACTTACCTTATGCTAAAAAGACTAGAAAAAATTTAAAACAAGTGTTCAGAACTATGTGGCTAACAACAAATTTAAACCCAAAAATTTTCTTACAGCTGATGAATGGAAACTTGTTAGCCTCCTTAATGAACTACTTGAACCTTTTTACATAGTAACGCAGCAGTGTAGTAAAAACAACGCATTGCTTTCAAGTGTAATCCCGCATGCAGCAGTACTAAAAAAGTTTTTTAATCATAAAGCTTATAGTTCACCAGAAAATATAAAAGAAGCTTTCGAAAGAAGGTTTTATACTACTAATGACAGCACATGAAAAAACCTTTATGATAACGACTTGTTTTTACTCACAAAAGCTGTTGATCCCGGGTATCGACTTGACGTTTTCCCTGCTAACTTCAAGCAAAAGGTTGTAAGGCTACTGAAATAAGAAGTAGAAAATCATAGTTGTCGTGAAACTGACCAAAGTGGTCAAGTTCCTCTAGTACCGCCTAATAAACCTCAAGCTTAACTACCTAAAAATGATGTTCCAAATTTTTTTGTCGTTCTATTCTACATTTAAATTGGAAACAAATGCAAATACTTACGAAAGTGAGCAACAAGATTCAGTTGATCAAGAGATTGAGACAGAAACTATTTTTTTTGCTGAAGAAAATTTATCTGCTGAAGAATTTAAAGAAGCTGAAGTCTTGTCTTGGTGGAACTCAAACAAGATAAAATACACACATCTTCCCAGGTTTGCAAGAAGGTATCTTTCGGTACCACCATCTTCTGTTTATACTGAAAGGTTATTTTCAAAAGCTGGTAACTTGTTCGGACAAAAGTAAATCGATTGCTTTCAACAATTGGTGAAAATCTTTTACTTGTTCATCACAACTTGAAATAACAAGAATATGTTTCTTTGTAGCTTAATGGCGTTGATATGAATAAATGTTATTTACTAAAATACTTACTTTTATATATGTAAACCGTTGCTAAAGAAATTTTTCTTCATCTTATAATTCGAATTTTTGTTAATAAAAGTATAATGTAAACCTTATCATGCACAAGCGAAAAAACAACTAGGAAAGATAGAAATTTTTAATAAGAAAATGATTAAATTATTCATTGTTAAATTAAGTATAATTACGAGCAATAGCATGTAAAATCTCAATCGCAGTTCTTTGATCTCGTTGATAAATTACTTTTTTAAACAGTTATTATTCAAGGCAAATTACTTATTATGATCAGGTTAGAAATGATAGCGGGTTATAAATGATAGTACACCTTGTCCACTAAGTAAGAAAGCTGGTACGCTCGTGTTGAATACGATTAAAGAAAAATCGCAAAAGTCTACAGAGTCTAAGCCGGGACTTTCTTATGCCATAAGACCATCATCATCAGACAAAAATACCAGCAAACGGTTATTTATGGTAAAACATGACAAACAGTTTGTAGATTGACGACTGCAAGTTTTTCGATAGCAGCTGACTGACGAGTTTCAATAAGAACGAAACACAGGTCTCAGTCTACCGAAGACTACTTCTTGTTAATAAGTTAAGACTTGTCTTCGGTTATTATGATCAAACCTTTAAGTTAACTTCCGTTTGTCTCACGGCATACGAAAGTCCAAGTATAGGATCTCTAGAGTTCCCCAAAAGTTTTCTTTGGTTTTATATAAGGCGTATCTTATAACAACTTTGACTAATATTTTTCTAACAAATGCTTGTTTAAACGATCTAATTAGTTGAAGTACATACAGTTTTTTTTTGAGTTTTTTGATCAAATTGAATTTACCCAGCAAAGTATGTTTTAAAAAAATATCTAGCTTTTGAAGTAAAAAAATGTTTTGTTATTTACTTCTGTAACGCTTCTAGAAGTTAAAGTCTATTAAACGTAGTTGTTTATAAATTCAATGAATATGAATGATTTTTACGACATACTTTGATAGCACATACAAAAAATTAAATATTTTAAAGATAATAAAACAAAATTCATTCAAAAACATCTTTATTAAAGCAACAAACAAGTAAAATCGATTTCGGCTAACGCTTTTCAATTACTTTTGTTAGCAACTAATTTTAAGATTAAATTTTGAGTATATAAATAGTTAGAGGTTACATCAGAAAACTCAGAAAAATCAATTAACACTAATTAGAATAATTGAGCAAAAATTAATTAGACATTCACAATTCATAAATGCATATATAAAACAGTTTATCAGTAATTTAACTAAGATAAGCAACATTAAAAATTTGGCGCCAAAGGTTATATTTCTAAGGATTTATATGAGTCTGTTAGACCTTCAGGTTCTCAGTGTCCGAAATTGTACGGACTACCTAAAACTCACAAAGACGGTGTTCCAACTAGACCTATTTTAGATATGAGTAGTTCTGCACAATATAAAATTTCAAAGCTACTAATCAAAATCCTCGAACCAGTTTCCAGTAAGTATTCCACTTTTTGTATAAAAGACTCTTTCTCATTCGTTGAAGTCATAAGAAAAAATGCTTTTTTACCAAGTAACATGTGTTCTTTTGACATAAAAAGCCTCTTTACTAATGTCCCAGTGGATGAAACTATAAATATATGTTTAAATGAACTTTATAATTCTGGTCTTACAGCTCCTTCTATTCCAAAAGATGTTTGTCTTAGTATGTTAAACATGGCAGTAAAAAATGTTGAATTCAGATTTAATTCTTATATTTATAAACATAGATGGAGTGGCGATGGGTAGTCCACTTGGCCCTATTTTAGCCAACATTTTTGTGGGATACTTTGAAACATTGCTCTTTTCCAAGTATCAAAAACCAATAAACTATATTAGGTATGTTGATGACATTTTTGTGTCTTACAATGATGAATATAACATTGAGGAATTAATTAGCAAAATTTCGAATTTAACCCAAATTTAAAATTTACTATTGAAAAAGAAAAAGACAATTGTTTACCTTTCTTGGATGTACATCTGTTGCGTACATCTTCTGAGTTGCTTACTACTGTTTACAGAAAACCAACATTTGCTGGTCAATATATTCCATTTCAGTCATTCTGCCCTTTATCTCCAAAACTCGGTTTAATTTCCTGTTTGGTATTCAGAGCACACAAGATTTGTTCGAAAAAGTTGTTTGAAGAGGAATTAGATAAAATAAAAAATATTTTTGAAGCTCTTGGTTATCCATCGCATATAGTCAGAAAGACAATTAACAATACAATCTCAAAATTTGAAAAACCGGTTAAATTTGGTCCTAGTAAATGCCCTGTATATTTGAGATTGCCATATCTCGGTAAAGTAGCAACTGCTCTAGAAAAGACTGTAAAATACACTGTAAACTCCACTTTTAACTCTGTACAACTAAGAATCAGTCATGCTACAAGAAAGCCCTTAAATGGAATTTATAAAGACCGTACTGCCGATCATGAAAAAAGCAAAATAATTTATATGTACAAATGCCACTGTGACCAGACATGTTAAAAAGCTCTGCTTTGTTTACTCGAGCGTGAAATTACTAACTTAAAACAAACCAAAGTTTATACGCTTCATTGCTGAATTACCATAGTAACTATTAGCATTTTACCAACTCTGACTGTGACAGTGAGTACATTGGCAGAACGTCCCAAAGATTCCATATAAGAAGGGACCAACACGTTTTTAATTCCCTCAGAAGATGGATGGACACTGGTTTAAAAAAACCATCTAACAGATCATCAGCGATAGCTGAACACTTATTAAACAATTCAGATTGCGCAAAGACCTATAGTGATAGTAACTTTTCAATTTTAAGTAAAGCTCGTAACGATTATCACTTAAGTGTTTTAGAATCTCTATTTATAAAAACATGTAAACCTAATTTGTGTAAGCAACAATACGTTTATAAATCTAATCTTTATAAGTTGTTATAGATTTTATTTGAATTTTGTCGCTTATTTTTATTTTATTTTTAATGTTGCTTATCTTAGTTAAATTACTGATAAACTGTTTTATATATGCATTTATGAATTGTGAATGTCTAATTAATTTTTGCTCAATTATTCTAATTAGTGTTAATTGATTTTTCTGAGTTTTCTGATGTAACCTCTAACTATTTATATACTCAAAATTTAATCTTAAAATTAGTTGCTAACAAAAGTAATTGAAAAACGTTAGCCGAAATCGATTTTACTTGTTTGTTGCTTTAATAAAGATGTTTTTGAATGAATTTTGTCTTAGATTTCTGTACAAGATATGTAGTACTAAAAACTTATATACAAAGATAATAAAAATACATAAGTAACTTTATTTTAGTAAAATCGAAGTTTGAAATAAAATAAAAAATCTTAATTGAATATTTAACTAGCTTTCATACTTTATAGTTTATGCAATAAGTACAATTTAGAGTTATATTTAAAAAAAAAAAAGTTACCAAAACAAAAATTCTCATAAATGATATAAATTCATTTATTAAGTATCAACTATGTATATAATCAGTATTTTTGTTGACGATATTTATATATCATGTTTTAAATAAATATTTGCTATGAATAAAAAAGTTTTATTAAGTTTATGAAACTTATAAAGTTTTTAAAATTGCAAGATCTAAAAACATATAATTAACAAATTAAAAAAAGAATACAAAGCAAAATTAAACTTAAACTTGTTAAAGTATTTAAGTTTAAACGATTTTTATGCTACAGTTATCAAACAAGTTTAAATATAATTTCAATATAATAAATATAATACTAAAAAATTGAAAAATATTTTAAACAAGAGAACACTTAACAAAATATATGGCTTTTAAGTAGGTTTATGAGCTCTCAAAAACGTAAAACAGCAAAATAAAAACAAAAAGATATATTTTATTTTGTTTTGTCAAAGGTACACAAAAGCCAACTAAATAGCTTTTTTTTACGTCCTAAAAAGTTGTATCTAACAAAATTGTTAGACAGTAATATAGTGCCTAATTGAAACAAACGCAATTACTAGTTAAGGAGCATACATCTTAATAAATGTTGAACTGAAAAGTAATTCTAAAATTTATAAACAAATTTTTTATTAGGTTTAATTATATATACTTTTTGAATATACCAACATAAGATAGTTTTCAAAAAACAACGTACCAAAACATCCGTTAGTTATAAATGAATATATTTTAAGTTTGGTGTATATTTCTACGTTTAAACCAATTTCGTTTATTGTAACAAAAAATAAAAATGTAATTACAAAGTGTTATACATTTCACTAACTTCAAATCTAAATTAAACATTGAAGAAAAAGTACCAGAATAACTTTCTGAGCAATAAATAGAAAAACATCCAGGGTTCGTTACATAACAAATCCCAGCTCAAATTCTCTTTTACATGTTTGAAATTTGAACTATAACCATCTGAAAATTTTCAGTATTTTTATATATTTTTTTTATTTTGAAATTACTCCATAAATAAAAATAAAGTATACTGTGTAAGATATCTAATTAAAAAAATATTATAGTGTTCAAAACTTTCAATGAGAACTTTGTAATATGTTTATGTAATCTTTGTTAAAGTCTTGCTCTTAAGGTTTACAAAGTTTTACTTTTATAAATTAATTTTTAACATTTTCTTAATAAATTCAAGCTATATTTTTGTTTTTGTAATAAACTTCAAAACCATATTATAAAGTACAAATAGTACATGTAGTTGATAATGTGCTGATCTCAGAATATGTTTTATTAACAACTAGTAATTCTTTTATTATAGGTATATGCTCAGAACATTTTTGGCAGATGATGAATCACTCTTTTATGATAAAAACACCAACTCACAGTTTTGCTTAATTTCTTCAAACAAGTCAATCCATTTTGAGTCAGCTTTATAAAACACTGGAGGATATCCTAAATCTTTCACGTCAATTACAACGTTTGAACCTTTGTAATCTTTGCTCTCACCGAAAGGCTCAACAACGATTTCGGTATCATTCCAAAGATAGTACCAAGTCCCTGCTGGAAGGTAAACTGTCCAATACGAGCAGTCTTCGAGTAAAACCGGTGCAACTAGCAAGTCTACGTAATAAAAAAGTAAGTAAAATAAAGAAGTTAAATAGTTTATGTTTGAGAGTAGTATATTATAAAAACTTTAAAAAAATGCTGACTTCTTAAAAACATTTAGTCTTTATTTCATTGTCATATCTACAAAGCTGTAGTATTAATTTTTGATAATAAGCAACACTTTATATACTTTATAATTTTATTAAAAAAATATGTTTTCAAGTAAATAATTGAAGACTTACTTTAAAATACTGAAGTAAAAGGAATTAAAAAAAAATTGTCTAAGACGCATCGAACTTGTAGATTTGCAAGCCACTCAATGTAAACTTAAACAAATTTCAAACAAAGCAAAAAACTAAAAACGCTTTAATGCTATTCACTAATTAAAAAAGCTTAAACATTTTTTATTACACTCTTTTGTATTAGAACTTTTTAAGCAACCTCACCTGGACCGTACATATATTGAAACTTGATGTCGTATGCCACATTATCGTCGGGATATTCGATAAAAATTGGTCTTTGCGCTGGTATACCTTGCTGGCTGTTTATTTCAGCGATAAACGAGTGGTACGGGGTGAGCAAAGTGTAAATTTTTGTGAGACGAGCAAAGGATGTAGATGTCTGCTTGCTTGTATAAACCTGGTTAAATGGCATAGCAATAAAATCGATTGCTTTTGTAGCAATAAGACTACTCAGTACTATTAGAATAATTAAATATGATGATAGGAAAAGAATTTAAGATTAAGAATTTTTTTTTTTGTTTGTAAAAATATTCGAAAAAAATGGCTACAAAAGTAAGAAATAACTTAGACTAAGCTTATAGCTTTTTATTAATGTATTATTAAATTTGGCCTGATACCAATGACAATTAAAATATTTTTGTATTATGTTGCACGTATAAACAAAAAAATTTTTAAAACCTGCCAATTGATTGTTGGTCGGTTCCCCTCATGAGTTCTCATAATCGGAGTAAAAACAGCCATTTCCGCCCATCTTAGCAGTAGTTCTTGATTACGGACCATGCACATCGCTGAAACATATCCCCCAATGTCCGAATGACTTATTCCCATACCTTGTTGAAGTAGAGTTTAAAAACATAAACAATAAAGTAGTTCAACACAAAAACACGTTAAATTTTCATGTAAAAAAGTTTCAACCATATAACTGTTTTATTAGAGTTAACATTTAATGATTGTACAGGTTGTTACATTAATATACATAAAACTTATAATTATATAAATTTACGAAATATCTTTCATTTTATCCTAATAAAATCAAAACATTTTAGTTTTATTTTTTCCTTACTAATCGTTTAAATTGCATCTTTAAACATAGAAAAATTTTAAACAAAATACAATTTAAAAGGGTGCACGACAATTTCCGACAATTCAAATTCAAAAAAAAAATTTAAAGGGCCACAACTAAAAAAGTAATATATATTTTTCAAATAAGTTATAATGTGTATATATATTTTTTTGATATCTTAAAAAATATTTAATATCTTACAAAAAGAAAAAATGGCTGGTAGATATTAATAAGAAAAACATACATATTTTTTATTTTTTTTAAATATTTTCTACTTTTTAAGTTGTGGCCCCTTAATTTTTTTTTTTAGGTTTTATTTTTCGGAATTGGAATTGTCATTTAACCAATTTAAAATAACACAAAAGCCTTAAGTAAATACTGAAACCGTATATCCAACCTACTTATTAAACATATTACATATTAGGTGGTTATTTAAAATTAGTTTAGTCTGATTAACATTAAATCAAAACAGTTTAAACAATTCCTCAAAACTTTAAACCTTAAAATTTCAAACTGTTTCGAAAAAGTAGGGCTGCTAATTAAATTTTCCGCTGTTTAGGATCTTTTCATAGCATTTCTTACTGTTGAGTTGATTTTGTTTTGTACTACACCAAAATACAACTTAATTTATCTAGAGACATGTTCCTTTATACTTAGTTTAAAAGCCATTAGGTTTGATATTTACTACTTCAGTATCATTAATATTTGTAAACACTTTTATTTTCTTTTGATGTTATTGAGTCTTTTCCCGTTTAATTAAGTATGTACCTAGAAGTGGTAGTAAAAAAATCATAATGTTAAATTTAAAATACTTTCTAATCAGTATTTCTTTTAATTAAAAAAAAAAACTCTAATGAACGGTACTGCAGTAACACTGGGTATTTTAAGAACCACAATGTTTAACTCAATTTGATTGATTAGACTGTGACTTCATTATTTTACTCATTGAAATTTTATCTAATTTATCAATCAAATTTATGATGAGCATTTTTTTGTATTCTGTGATACGAGGTTTGAACTACACCAAATTTTCTTCGCTAGCAGCGAAAAACTGTAAGTTAAGGTAATGGCTCGAGGAAGTTGGCTTTCTATAGACTTTGGTTAGAAATTTACCGCACTTTTTTAAAACTAAAGCATTAATAAAAGTCAACTTGTTCTTTGATTTAACATTTTCTAGTATTTCCGATAAGTTTATGTGCTCTTTTTTATTGTACAATTTTCACTCCGTTTTTGTTAATAGAAACCATTACTTATGTTACTCCAGATATCTTGTATTTGGGTACTTAGTTTTTTATTTAGAGGTTGTTTGGTGTTCAATATACCCCACTAAATATTGATTATAAAGGGCTAAAAGTTATAATTTATTTTACTTCGTTTAGTATAAAATAAAAGACTGATACTTAAAGTATAAACATTTTCTATTTAAGTTTTTCCCTTGAAGGTTATCTTCTTGGGAAGATAAAGTTAACATACAACTATTATAAGATGAAAAAATTAAAGGACAAAGAGGTAAAGTTTTAGATTTTGTAACTCATTTTTCAAAACTGGTAATATAAATTATTAATACGTGTTTGAATTTTAAAAACAGAAAAATTAAGACACTATAATTTTAATTTAAAATGTTTGTAAGTTTATATATTTGCTTTGAGTTTTTATAAAAGTAAAACTTTTTTAAATGCAAGCAAAAAGTTTTTAAAATTTTATAAGTAGCTTAGTTATTTTTGTTACCAATGAAATCATTCAATATTTAATGCGTACCAGACATTCCAAGTGACAAGGCAGCAGGTATGGTTGACGCAAGTCCATCACTGTATGAAAAATCTACATTCTGGTCTCCAGCCCATGCAGTAGTTGCATATCCAGGTGATCTTCCGTATCCTGCACATAAACATGAATACGATGAATTTTAATACTAATATATTATAAAGTAAAAATAGTATAAAATTTTTTAGCTATCATACAAGTATCATTAGGCTGTTGATGGTACTACGATACAGTTTAGTGTCAATGATGTATAAAGTATATTCGTGTATTTATATAAACCTTTTATATCTTTTGTTAAAAAGTTTATTAAAAAATAAGCTTAAAGTCTTTAGTTAAATCATTTGTTTTTGATTGTATGTACTTATTTCAACTGCTTTTATACCTCAAATGTAATATATTTTAAAAACAATGGTCGTTTTAAAGTAAGGGATTGTTGATGTAAAAAAATTTTTTTTTTCTATTTGCTAAATACAAAAATAAATAAAGAAAAAAAGTGATTTGATACGCAATAAGTAACTTTTTACATAAATGAAAATACTTAAAAAACACTTGTTAAAAACAAAAATCTATACTATCTAACCTGATCTGAAAAACAGAAACGTGTCTTCAACTTTTCCCTCTTCTTCTAACGCTTCTCTGTTCAACTTAGCCCACATTTCTGAATATTTGTTGTGCATCAATCTGGGGTCTTCTCCGCTAAAGTAAACAGCGTCATCAACAGTCAAGTATTCACCACCAAAATCTGCCATCCAGCCACCAAATCCTAATTGCAGCATTTCCTAGAACATGTGGTAAATGTTGTATCAAGACTATGATAAAGTAAATAAATTTTAAACTTTTAGTATTGTTTTATACCACTCGTAGGCATCGGGGTTTGTAAGGTCAACGGTTGCGCAGTCCATTTCAAAATCGATAATTAGTGGACTTCCTAAAGTCAATAAACACACGTTTTTATACAAAGTTTACGTAAAACAAAATAAACAAAAAAACATTTTATATGAGCGCATTTAAAAAACACCTATTGTTTTTTGTCAAGTTACTCGTAAATTATAGAAACATATTTAGCTAGAAATATAAAAGAAATGAGGACTTTAATGATTTGAACTTAAAGTTTTTACTTGCATATCTTTGTATAAAGTTGTAGTTAATAGCTTGCTTTGAAACGCTTTACTTAACATAATTTTCTTAAATAAACCTTGCTTGTTTTTAATAAAGTATCCATGTTTTTCTCCTTCATTGTACATTTCGCTACCAACTATTACATGTGGGTTTATGTAAGACAAAAACTTCACATTTTCATTTTCGTCAAAATCCTGTTTTAAAAGAACAAGTGTTGTGTCTGTAAAGATTATTTATTAATTACTGACTTTTATGTATAGTTAAATAAGTACTGTAAAAATTATACTATAATAAATATTTTTGAAAAATAAAAATAAAAAGATAATTTTTAGAATTAAACTAAACAAAAAAATAAACTAGTAGTATAAAAGACCTTTATAACTTTGTCTAAATTAGGGTAGAAGTTTTTATTCCACCTCCAATTCCAGTAAACACGAGAACCAAGCTCAGTGAAGTAGTTTCCAGACCAATCCTGAATCCAAATAGCGCTAACTTCTACGCCTTCATTTTTTAGGTTTTTATACGTTTGAACTACCTAAATAGTAATTTATTTCTAAAGCGCTGTTGTTAAAGTTAGTAAAGCAAAAAAAAAAAGTTCCAGCAAAACAGAAAGAACAATTTGTAAACTTTTTCATATAATATGCATAAGTTTTACAATAACTATCTTAAGCCTTTTTTCGTTGTATACACTGCTTTGGTAGATCGAAATTCAAGGAAATCCGTAGTAAAAGATGTATTTTAAAATGTGTTTAAAAATTAAATAAAGCGCATGAATAAAATGTTATTCTAAAATGTATTTTTGTAAATATTTTATGTTTGTGTTTAAGTAATTTGTACTTATTACTAAGGTTTAGAATTTTTTAAAAACTTTGTAAAAAAATAAAACAAGTAAAATTACATTTTTTATTAGTATGTTATAAATAAAAAAATTAATAAATTTTCAAATTATTTTTAACAATTTACCTGTTCGTTTTAAAAATAAAAACTTTAATTGAAAATAATTATATCTTTTAGTAATTTTATTCTTAATGACAAACTAAATGATATTCCAATAAAAGGGTCAATAAAAGGGGTAAAACTGCCCGATTACAAAAAGTTATTGATTTTCATCTTAGTTGGTAAAAATATGTTTTAAGGTAGCTATGTATTTGACAATTAATTCATCTTCAATTTCTTATGAATAATAAATGATCTTTAAAAAGTTTCACAAGTAACCTTTGATAATAAACTTATATTTGTTAAAAACCACTTTTGTAAAAAAAATATGTTTGATAAATATGACAAACTCTTATAAGTTTTAATTTAAAATCAAATCAGATAAATATTTTTTGCTGATGTTTTTATATTACTATGTTTTTTATACTATATCTGTTTCTTTAGTATAATTTATGCAATAATGCGCAAATTAAATGATTTATTTACTACCAGGTTGATTTGCCACCGAAATCTGGTAATAAATTAAATACATAATTTGAACATTATCATTTATTATTTAAATAAGCTTTTACATTTCAGTAAATCGAGCAAACTTTTTTAGTTAAGACAAATAAATACAATATAATTTATACAAATTAATTAAAGTGATTTAAGAAGTTTTAAAACAATAAACTAGCCAACAAACCTAGTAATATAGTATTAGTTATTTTAAAATTTCTTACTATTTTAATACGACCGATATTTAAGATTATTGATGAATTTAGTGTCAAGTAATTTCAATTTATTAAGAAACAATTAGTAGAAATTTTCACATATATTAAAAATAACTAATAATCTTTTTTAATGACTTATTAAAATATTAATAACATGTACTATTTAAAAACAAAAATACTTGTAAACTAGTAATGGAAATTTCTAAATAATGTCAAATAAAAAGTTTTTTACGTTACATAATAACACAAACTTTAAAATAAAACTACATAAAAATACAAAATGTATGAAAGAATAACTATTTTTACTACTTAAATGCTTTATATATTTAAAAAAAAATATGTGAATGTTGCTTTGATAATAAAAACGCATAAACAACATTATTTAAAGAAATATAAATTAAGTTTTCATACGACATGCAAAGTGCATTGGTAAAAAGTGTTTTATCTAAATAAAAAACTTGTTAATATATTTAGTTTAAGTTTTTAAAACTTTTTTAAAGATAACATAAAATAGTTTCACCTTTTCTGTACCACCTTGTAGTCCGAGTACAGCTCCATTGTACAACCATTTTGGTGGTAATGGCTGTCTACCAAAAAACGAAGAAAGATTTTTAAGTAATAGAGTCCAAGTTGGAGCTGTCTCCATGAACATGGTTGCTGCTGATACGTCTTCCCAAAGCTCAATTTCATGATAATTTGGTGACCTTCAAAAGACATTTAGAAAATGTATAAATTATTAATATTTCTTTTGTAAAACTCAAAGTTATCAGGTTGAGCAAAGGTTGAAAAAAATATTCAAAACTTTACTTTCTTTAATTATTTTCATATGAAAATACAAAACTTTCATCCTGTTGGACATTTATGTGAAATTATACTTATTTCACTTCAATTGTCCATATGTCGATGCATGCATTAGAATAAATTTTAAAACTTTTTAAGTTAATTTTTTTTTTAAAGACAAGTTTCAAATAAATAATAACAACAGTTCTCTAATTTATATTTTAAATTCTACTCGATATTTTTTGATTGACAAAGGCAAAATAAATACAATTTTGTATTCATTAATTGCCGTGTGCAAAACCAGGTGAGTATGTAAGCTGGCTATTAAAACCGTGCCGAGACACCTGCAAATTCCAACATGCATATTCCAACATGCCGAGACACCTGCAGATTCCAACATGCATATTCCAACATGCCGAGACACCTGCAGATTCCAACATGCATATACCAACATGCCGAAACACTTGCAGCTTCCAACATGCAACGAGACACCTGTAATTGTCAACATGTCAAGCCACCTGCAACTGTTAACAAGTCAAGCCACCTGCAACTGTCAACATGTCAAGCCACCTGCAAAAGAGAGAGTAAAAATGTATATAAACAATAAAGCACATCTACAATTAGGTTATTATACCTCAACTACCCTACGGAGCGGACCTAGGCCGCTTCAACGGGGCGACTCTTCTTTCGTGGAAGTAGTTGCAGCTTTTCACGTGAAACTTCGAGGCCGGAGACGTGAATGGCAGTACGATACAAAATAGTTGGCTTAGGACTGCGCGGCCGCAGAGGTTAACTATAGAACGATATAAAACAGCTTACGTGAGACTTCGAGGCCGAAGACGTAAGCTGTGGTACGATATGAAACAGTTTTGATAGGGTTTCTACGTTCATAAATATTGTATTTTCCACTTTTATCGATATTGAAGTTCGTATAAGATTAATGTGTAGAAAACTTAAGCGTCGCGCACCATTTTGAATCGTTTGTTTGTGAAAGTAATAAATTGTACATAGTTTTTGTTGTTTATTTTATAACTAAATTAAGTTGCTATACCTATTTATTTCCGATAAAGATAGAGATATTTTTATATCTCATTAATTACTTATAAATAAATACGGTATACAATAATCCCATATGCTTTGTTTTACGTCTAAGCGCAACAACAACAACCAACTTAAAATCAAGAACATGGTAGTTATTGTAGTCTAAATGGTAGTAAACCAGTCGGTCTGTAACAAATGTAGATTGAGGCCAGTAAGTAGTATGGTAATCCCCGCCCGCTCCACTGTGGATATCTATTAAGTAACTAAAAAGTTAACAAAAATATTATTTAAAAACTTGAAATAATTTACTAAACGTTTCAAGTCAAATTTTCATTAAGTTATTTAATTTTTGTCACCTTATTAATAAAAGCCGTTCAATAGCTAATTCAAAACCTGCCATTTTTGTAAGAAAAGTTGAGTGATTTCTCCCGACACCTTGTTCTCTAGCCCAAATTGGATAATTGTGACCTTTCAGGGAGAAATGGCTGTATTGTTCTCCTCCTTAAATTTTATTCTATGTAATGTATGCAACAAAAAATGCAATGGTTCAAAAACAAGTTTGTGCAAACAGCATTTTTTTGACTAAGAAACAAAACTTTAGCAGCACTCTGTTATAAAATGTTATTTAAAACTGTTAGTGTTTATTAAAAAGTATGTATAGGAATACTCCACTTTTATTTTAAAATAAAAACTAGTAATTTAGAAATATATAAAGCTACGAACAAAATCTGACTAAAGTTTTAAAAAAAAACAGCTTGACTTTAAAAGAGTTATGAAAACTTCTTTTTTTCTTCGAAATCCAAAATAAAAAGTCAACCTCCATATACGTGCTCTTCTTCTTCAGCAAACAGTTTAAGCCACAATCTGTTAACAGATTTATCTGCAACTTCTGTTACCTTAAAATAATGAACTCCATCTAAGCTGCTTCTTCTCGTGTATTTTTCACAAACTTCGTCTCCTTTTTTGCATTCATCAAACAAAATACGAACCTTGTATTTACGTGTTTTTTAAATTAAATTTAATTACCGTTTGTTCTACATAAGTCTGAACTAACAAATTTTTTGTCGGTTTTGGATTTAAATTTAACAACAAATGGAGATTTATTCGAATCTTCAGTGTTTTTCTCTTCAATTATAAAGTTATCAAGCGTCTCTTTAGCATGAAGGTCTTCTATTACATCAAAATTACCATGGTTCATGTGGTAACTAAATGGGATGATTTTTTAAAAACAATTACTTTATTAATATTTTATAACTTTTATTTACTATGACTATTTACAAACTTTACAGATAGATTACTTACCTAGATTTTCCAGAACCAATTTCTAAAGCAGGCTCGGTTTTGGTATGAGCCAGAACCTTTCTTCCATTTAAGTAGACATCTGTTTATAACAAAGATATTCTTATGGAAAGTGATTATTTAATTTTTTAAAGCAACTAAGTTCGTTAAACGTATAAAAAAGTAACAAAAACATAATAACCGATTAAAGTGTTTGAGTAATAACTATAGAACCAAATATTTCTTGATTAAGCATTTTGCGTACTTAAATGCTGAAACTAAAATACTCGAAAAAAAAACTTAGCCAAAGCTTAAATTTTTTTATAGTATGAATGTTATATATAGTTTTTGTTTGTAAACCGTACAACATCTATTAAATTTTACTTACTTGCTGCTTTGAAAATTTAATTAAAATCTTCACTTACAAAAAAATATAAAAAACGTAATAGTCTTATCATTGTTTATTAAACAACAAAAATAAAAACGCTCAAAATATTAGGTCCTAGGACTTGGTGCACGAAAAAACCTTTCGGTTATCGAGTCGCACACCACTTGGATAAATTTTAACGTCTCGTCCATGACATACATTTTATCAAATGTATAATACGAGGGTAGTTTTTTTCTAATTTAATTAATTTTAGAGCTGTAGTATTTTTTATATTAAGTTTTTACTATTTCAAAATTTAAGTGTGTTATCAAAATACTATTGATTTTTCTAAGACTTTTTTAAACATTAAATATTTTAATTCATAATAGGTTGTTGAACGAAAAAAAAAGAACTCAAAAAGTTTGGTATAAGTACCTGATGTACGAAAAAAACTTTTTTATTATCGTGTCATAATCCATGGATACAATTTAATTTCTTGTCCAGGACTAAAATACTTAAACTATATAAAAATATTTATGTACGTAAAATATAATAAAAGTAATAATAAAATAAATTTTAGTACGTTTATTATTCAAGTTTGGTAGACAAGGTTTTGGTAGAAAACTTTACTATTTAATTATAAAATTAAATAATTAAAAAATTAAACTACCTAAATTTCCAAGTTTTGTTTCAAAAGTAAAGTGCCCATGTGTAAACTTCAACAGTAGGGAAACAATAAAAATAGAATTTAGTAACATACTTTAACTAACTTTTCAAATTAATTTTAATTAGAAACATTAAGGTTGAAAAAGTCTTTAAATTATACTTTTAGTCTGTTTTTATCTAGTTTCAAATCAACTTTGGCTTTATCCCAAATGTGTTAAAAATTAGTTTTATCAAACAACAAACACACTTTTTGCTTTGCTTGTTTTATATTAAGTTTTTTCTAATAACTTTTACTTCGACACAAAAAATTTATAAATAGTTAAAATATATCAATAATTAAAAAACAATAACAATAAAAATCAGTAATACTAATAGTAATACTACTAGTAATACTGTTGTAAAAGCAAGGAAATTGTAGGTTTTATTGTAACAAAAAAGCAACTTATTCCTTTCAGATGACCTATGCAGAAATTAAGTAATTATCAATATGAGCTTTATAACACGTTAAACATTAATAGATGTGTACACAAACTTTGATACGTTGCTTACTTTGATTATTTTGGATATAACTCTAAAAAATGTAGTAATTCTTAAATTTATTGTTATTCTATACAACAACATAAAAACTAAATTCATTATTTTAGTATGTCTGATGAAGTAGTATTTATTTAATACATAAGCTCAATTTTAAAGTAAAAAGAAAACTAACTATTTGGCTTTTTTTTTAAGACCACAGATATGGTTTTCAATAACAAAAATAAACACTAAAAAAGCCTTAAAAATTGTCCGACTAGTTTTGAATGGATAAATTAGTTTTAACTTTACACTGGACTGTTGTAGATTAAAATTAAATTTTATTTACAAACTCGCATACTCTTTGAAAATGTTTGTTTTGTCATATCTTATTATAATTTAACAATGCCATAAATTTTTTTATTGTATGTCTATAAATATTGTTTTTTATAATACAAAAACTGCGCATTTTATCGTTTTACTTGTTATTTATTTTATTATTCGTTTTGATATGCGCTGATTTCCGCTGAAGGTATCAGTTTAGCAAAAGTGTTCACAAAAACACTATAAACTCCTTTTAGTTTCTTTAGTACTGAAGGAATAGTACTTTTCAAGTGAAAATATTATTCAGGAGATTAAGTATTAAGAAATGATTAATATAATAAATCCTGACATGTAACTGCTTTTCGAAAAACTTATTTTCTTATCGCGTCACAAAGAGTTTATGAAAATAGAAACTTGTAAAAAGAATTTTATTAGCAATTTAACTATTCAAAATAACATTTTGTTTATAAAATTATTGTTATACAAACTTTATATGCTAAACTTAATTCAAACAAATAAACATTTTAAAAACATGTAAAATTTAAAAACTGGTTTTGACTTAATTCTTTTATACAAATGTATATTACTTAATTGTTATGAATGATGAAAAATTTACAAGAGCTGTACAATTTGATTTTTTTTTTTTACAAATTTAAATTTTTAAGTATTTGCAAACTTTGACCGTATACTAAAACGCCAAACTTGAAGCTTGGATGATTAAATTTTAAGCTCGTTTTATTAATAAGCGTATTTTAAGAAAACAAAATTATTTTAAAAACAAGGCTTCAAGAACTGGTGCTTATCCATCAACTTAACATTATCCATATTACGTTCTTAAACTAATAATAATTTTTTCATTTTGACTTAAAAAGTGTCAAAATTTGTATGATATTTAACATATCTTTCATTACTAAATTATAATAACTGTAAAAAGGTCTTTAAAAAGTTAAGTAAATTGTATTTAAAACTAAATACTTTAAGAGTAAATTTTAAACCAAAAAAAAATGAGAATGGTTCAAAAAAGTGTTTAAAAAAGTATTTTTATTTGCGTTATGTTTTACAATTAAACTTTATTTTCGTCTGCTATGATACAACATACAGCCATGCTAACAAGTATTATGACGTAACAAGGCAAACAAAAGCAAAATCTTTTCCATTGTTGTTATGCTAGGTTGAGCTGACAGTCAAGAACTGAACTTTTAGCGTGCTTTTAAAAGCCTCTATTTACTTGCTATGAAAAAAGATACATCTGTTTCCGTTGATTACTTTTCAAGAATATGTATTTTGCTAATAAACGATGGTACTGACGCACTTAGATGGTTCTTAGAAGAACATCTACCCCTTAATGATGACAGAACAAGCTTGACTTTTAAACAAGTTTGTAATACAATGTACAATTTTTTATGTTATGTTTGTGTATGTATAGTCTGTGATTTGCAAAAGTCTAAACTGAATTTTTCTAAGTAATATTTTCAAAAAGGTGTTTTCGTTTAATACAGTCTGTATTTTCAAAAGGTTGAAACTTTTTTTTTCTTGTTAGCAAATGAGCTACTTCTGATGATGTTTCTAGAGTTTTTATTATAAGTACAAAACAACCATGTTTTTTTTATTTTTATAATTTACAATATTCATAACAGGTAGTCAAGCTGAAAACAAACTACTTAAAGTTTTTGAAAAATGAACAACAACTAAATGATGAACAATACGACCTAATAACGTATGGAGAAATTGATAACTTGGATATGAAAACATTATACACTTTAATAAAGTATTTTTTTCGATTAAATACATTAAAAATTTCAATAACATCTTAATTACAAATACTAATTGAGTCGATTAAAAATTGAAGTTAACTCACAATATCTCAACACTGATAGTTTTTTTTTTGTGCACAAATTTTAAAATTGCTTTTGCTGTTAGTACATATTGTAGCTAAAATATTTTAAGTAAACAAAACATATGAAAATTTAGGTTTATCACTCAAGTACAACCGGCTGATTGGAAATGGTGGAGCCGTCATCCTCAAGAAAATCAAAAATCTTCTCTCTTTGACATCATCCGACTTGTAAACATAAAAAATCCTTAAAATGTTCGTTGAATTTTTTAAAACTTAGCTGAATAAAATTTAAAACTTACTGCAATTAATAAGAAATAACTAAAATAAAGACTAAATTCATTTAGTTTTAAAATTAAGTTTTATGCTAATCATTACAGTTATCTTTTCAATGTGACACAAGTATAATATTATCTAGTAGCTAGTTTGTAGATATTGCTTTCTAAGCTATAAAAATAGTAAATAAAATCATGTTAAAACTTACGCTATTAATACTTTACACTTTTGTTACTAAATTCTAAAACTCTGTAGGTTTTGTAAATGGAAAGACAATGACTCAAGAAACTTTTGACAACTACTGGAGAAAAACATGTCAAGTGTTAGATAGACTCAACTGTTACAAAAATTCGATGAGATCCTGGAATTATGACGTTCTGTCTCTGCACCATAACAGCATGGAAAGCAGTAGAATTTTAAAAGTGATGAAACATCACACGAGCTCTTTAGAAGAACGAAACAAAATTTACATTAGAGAAAAAGATTCTTTGTTCGCTAAAAAGGTTATTAGTTTAAAACTATACTTTTAATTAAGCAATGTATGTAACCGAAAACATATTGTATCTGTTTTCAAGTAAGTTTATTGTCTTAAAAAGTGTTATAAATAAATTTCATAAATTTTTATAATTGTACGACAATCTTTAAACTCGTAGGAGTTACCTACCGAGATAGAACTTAAGGATCTGTATTGTAATTTTGGGCAGATGAAATCGATTGTTCAATCATTTTGTAACTCACCAAAAAACAGTCAAATCAATCAAAGTTACTCAGAAATAAATTTAGAATCTTTTACAAAAAATGAACATAAAGAAAAATTACAGATAGAACTCAAATGTATTAATAAATACAATCAAGGTAAATTTGTAAATGTAAGTTATACGTAATTAGCCACTAAAACTACAAAATATTTCTCACGATCAATATTTTTGATATTTAGACCAACAAAGTTCCTTAGTTTGGACAGAAAATTTTAGTAAAGAAGTTACAGTAACAGTTTATTGAAAAAAGCACAAGAAGAAAAAGAACTAGATGAGAATATTAAAAAGCTGTTAAGTCAGCCCATGGATAAAAGTAGTTCTATAACTAGTTGTTAAAGTATTTTTTTGTTTTAAGAGAAATACAAACATATTTATTAATACAAACAAATGTTGAAAGTTTTTAAGACTCTAATTACTATATGTATACTACAAATCAGTTGTTAACAACAGATTTATACTTTTTAAACGACTTTGTGGTAGTTTTTATAAAATGATAAAGTCTACAGGAACCTTAAGTGAAAAAATTCAATCAACTTTAAAAAGAAGATACTTAAAAGATTACAAGACGATAAGTTTTAAACTTTTTAAACCTGTAATTGAGATTCCAATGCGTGAACTTCGTTTTAATCTAGTTAAAGTCGAAAATTCAAGTTCAACTGAAAATATAGAATATTTAAGCAGTAAAAGTTTAAAAGATCATCAACTTAAAAGTTTAGTGATGTGGAAAGACATTTTTATTGAAACTAACATAGTTATAAGGTTAGTTTAGCTCGATTACTTTTAAGGAATATTTTTGTGTTTAGTGATTAATGATTTTATTTTAACAGTGCACCAGCGTCATTTGGAAAACAACTTTTTTGCAGCACGTTTGCTACTTGTGGGCTTGCAATGAGATTGATAGTTTAAAGAAATTTAAGCATGTTTTTTATTTAAACTCTCAAAATATTGGCAACAAAAAGAACTTCAACAACATTTGTGATTACATTATTGACTCAGGTTTATAAAGCTTAAGTAGTTCTCTGTGACTTAATCTAAGAAAGTTGTTGGCTGTTTAATGAATTTTGTATATATTTGTATTCATTTATTTATTTCTTCGCATAAACATGAGCTTAAGTACTTTTTTTACGATTTTGAAAAATATAAAATATGTTTTTGGATAAAAAACTATTAAAAGTCTTTACAAGCCGGCATGTGGTTATTTTTATTTTTTTTTATGTTATAAACTTTTTTTTAATGTTTTTAACATTTTTACTGGAAGTTTTATTTTTAGAACAAATTTCTAGCTTAGATGACAAAACAAGACTTCTTACAAAAGAACTTGATAATACTCTAAGCCTAAACAATGGAAAAAATTGCTTGTTTTTATTCGACAATTTTAATTGTACTACGAATTTCAATGATGAAATAAAACATGTAATAAATAAACAAAAGTGGCCAGAATCAACTGTCATAGTTTCTATTAAAACAAATGTTTTTACTGAATCAAAGAGACTAGTTAAAGAATCGATTACAGAGTGCATCAAAAACAATTTTTACTTGTTCAAATCTAAATACTGGTCGAGTTTCATCTTATCTGGATTTAGTCCTGTTGATGCACTTTTGAGTGCGAAAAATTTTCAATCAAAGTGTACGAGCAGTTTAAACGATTTAAAGCTGTTGAGCCCAGATATTTTTAAAATGAACTACCAACAACCGAGCTTGACTTTTTTGTTGATTGCTTACATTGATGAACAACGTGAAAGTGGATCAAACCTGGACTTGAGCCTTTTTGAAGCTTTCAGTGCTGCTTGCAAAAGGTATTAAAGCTTTTAATAAACTAAAAGTTATAAAAAATCTTTAAAGTAGTAGTTTAGTAGATATCAAGATTAATCAGGAAAGCTAAAATTTACAACACTAAAATTAGAATATTTTGTTAGGATAAAAAAGTTTTGTACCGACCTAACTTCTATTTAACAGGTGTGAGCTGGCTGTAGCTGAATTAACTGATAAATTTAAGACAAGTTTACTCACAAATACTGTACAAAAAAGGTATGGTGAACTTTATGAAAAACATGAAAACATGCCAATTTTCTCAAAGCTATACTCTATTGGTTTTGCAAATTCAGAAAATAATTTCTTCAAAATTAATTTTGCTCTTTTTGAAGATTTTATATCGTCCCAGTAAGACAACTTATTTTTAAATCTGTAAAAATTAATATTGTTAGTTATGCAATAAAAAAAAACAGAATTTTTTCCACATTTGATGAGAAGATTAAAAAAGTTTTTCTAAAGAAACACTATACGACGTTAGAAGATGTGATACAGTCTAAATACTTTTTTATTTTCGCTAGTAAACACAATCACAAAGTTGTAATAGATTATACTGTTTGTATAATAAAAAAGACTGAAAATGGTAAGAGTTATGTTTAGAAAATAATCTAGATGACAATTTAAAAAAAAATTAATTTTAACAGAACATCTTAAACAAGTTGCCCAGCAATTGTGTTTGGAACTCGTTTATGAGAGCAAATGTGATCCGTTAATTATTTCTACTTTGCTTGAAAATTTTGAAGGAAGTAATTTTAAAACCGTATGTGACAGAAAAGATCAAAAAGTATTACAGTTTAAAGATTTCAATAATGTTTCTTATAGAACACAAAACGCCATGCTGTATATATCTAAAACATGGAAACCATTTTTAAGTTGCAAGGGTTTTCCTCGAATATTCACACTAAGACCATGGATTTCAAGTATAGAAATACATGGCCTTTGCGCAAGTAAGCTTGAGCTTATAGCAAAGTTAGTTTGCAACTTTAACTTTTTACTGGTTCTTGATCTCAAAGAAATTAAGAAAGCAAAGCAGTTTTATGTTGAAAGATTCGTCGAAACAATAAAACAAAACTCTAAAGAAGACATTCACTTGCGATCATTTACTATGATGCTTGAGAGTAATGAAACATTTAATATAAACAGTTATTCTTCTTTAGTGAAAGTTTGTACTGAGCATTTTATCTATCTAGATATGCTAGAAATTGACTTTTGTACTATAACATTGTTTCGATCAGTGTTTAATAGTAAACACGACAATTTAATTCCACTACGCAATTTAAACTTGAAAAAACTTCGGCTAAATCAAAATGATTTGAAAAATTTTGTATCGAATATTGAATGGTGCTGGTCGATAAGTGAATTAAGCTTGTGTTGTGTTAACATGAACGACTCTTTTGAAGGGGTGATGAAAAAAATTAACTCATTTCATTACATACAGGTTGTAAAATTAAAGAAAAAAAATATTAAACTCTGCAAGTACTTTTAATTTTATGTTTACTGACAAAATTAAACAAAGATAACTTTGTTAATCTAAAAATACACTTTAGGATTTTTTCAAATAGTTTATTTTATTTTAACTAGCTTTATTATTAAGTATAAGCATAGATGTTTACAAATCTTGTTTTATTTTTATAAATATGACCCAAATAAGAAACATTTCCGAAGTTTTAAAAAGTTTATATTTATTTAAAAGCATACAGGAAGATCATTATTAATGATACTAAACAAAATGTTTTATTACAATAAATTTAAAAATTAAAATGGGATGAAGGTAGTCTTCCTCTTTTTATTTTAAAGACCGGACAGGATTGAATTTTAGATAAATATAAATAAAAATGGTAAGAACCATTAAAAAAATCAGTCACAGTCTTATACAACCACTTTGAAGAGATCTTTCGTTTATTAAAAAACAAACATTTTCAATTCTGTAGAAAACAAAAAAATATACTAGCAACTAGAGAAAGTAAATTAAATATTTTTAGCAAAATTTAAAATAAAACTAAAAACTTTTGATGACATTTTCAATTTTTATTATTAAAACTATTCCTTAAAATTAACTTATTAATAAAACTGAACTAAACCATGAAATAAAAGACCAATTTGCTCTAATTATACATTATAATAAATTTCACAAAAACAATATACCAGAAAAGATAGAAAATGCCTACACAGTCCAGTTTTTAGAAAGCCCTATAAGAACTAATTTAGACTACACAGAACAATGGTGGATTAAAAAAACTAAGGCAAAAATTAATTTAAACAGTGTTTTTAAGGAATAGTTTTAATAATAAAAAATTGAAAATGTCATCAAAAAAAATTTTTTATCAAGTAAAATACTAGGGATTTTTTTTAATTGTTTGTTGTTTATAGAAATAGTTTTTCTTAGTTACAGTAAACAAAAATAATTTTCCAAAGTGTCTTTTTCTCAGTTTCTCAAATTGAAAAATTATATCAAACTTTACTGACTAATCTCAAATATAAGTGTTCCATTAATTTTAAAGTAAAAGTATGAAATTCAGTATTATAATAATATGGTAGTTTTTAGTTTTATTTTAAATTTTGCTAAAAATATTTAATTTACTTTCTCTAATTGCTAGTATATTTTTTTGTTTTCTACAGAATTGAAAATGTTTGTTTTTTAATAAACGAAAGATCTCTTCAAAGTGGTTGTATAAGACTGTGACTGATTTTTTAATGGTTCTTACCATTTTTATTTATATTTATCTAAAATTCAATCCTGTTCGGTCTTTAAAATCAAAAGAGGAAGACTATCTTCATCCCATTTTAATTTTTAAATTTATTGTAATAAAACATTTTGTTTAGTATCATTAATAATGATCTTCCTGTATGCTTTTAAATAAATATAAACTTTATAATTTATAAGACTGTGACTGATTTTTTTAATGGTTCTTACCATTTTTATTTATACAATAAATTTAATGTTTTAATAGCAAATAATTAAAAATAATTTGTGCTAAGCTTTTAATATTGTTTTGTAAATTAGGTTTAAGTCTTTGCAAAGTGAAGGAGCTTTTCAATATATTCAATATATATATATATATATCTAGCAGAAGATAAAACTGCTAGATCAGATAGCTTCAAATTACAAAAATTTAATTAGTAAAAGTAACAAAAAGTTTTACCTTAGAAAATATACCATTCTGGTTGATACATATTGTAGTAAATAAAATTTAAATTTTCTTTTAAGTAATAATTAATGAAAATGGTGTACTTAGATTATAAATTTTTCATTAAATAAATTTATATTTAAATAGAAAATTTTTTGTATTTTTTAAGCACTGGAACTCTTTGAGCGAAACTTAGTTCACCAAATAAACTTTTACAGAATTAAAATTTATATTTGTTCTCCTTAAATAAGGTATAGACCTATAGTTGTTTTCTTGACAATCTTACTTTTAGTAGTATACTTCTTAGCTAAGTATTATAGCTTTCTGAGCTAAATGCTAGATTTATATCTAATTGTGTTCTCTAAGATGTTCTGGTTTTACAGCAGTGTACAAATACTATAAAAAATATGTCCCTAATTATTGCAAACTGTTCATAAACAGAAACTATTTCCCTATTTTCTTGAAAATACCACAAAGATAAAAAGTTAAATATTTCTTGTTTATTTTGATGTCATAATATAAACAAACTGGGTTGTAACTGATTTTTCTAAGTTTTACGTATTCGTATTGATATGAATAAATAACAATAAATTATTGGAAAGTTGTTTAAGTAGAATCTATGAAGCGAAAAATACTAAAGACTATATTTATAACATATTTAAAATATAACTTACATTATATTAAGTAAAAAATATTAATATGGTTTAGATTTATTTCAACTACAGCTGATTAGCTTATATAGTTTTGTATATAAACAATTTCGAAGTAAAAACAAAATGAAGCAACTATTTGTATGTCGTTTTCAAAGTATTTCTTAAGCATCTAAAACTTTATTTTTTAGTCCCTAGTGCTTCAAAGAGCCTGCTTATCATCTGAAAAACTATTGCTAATGAGCAAATTGCTGTCAAGCAAATCAATCAGCTCAACGTTGCAAGAAATTGACTTGAGTTCAAACTTATTTTTCGACCTGGCACCTATCAAACATTTTATAAAAGCTTTAAGACAGTTGAAGAGTTTAAAAAAGCTAAACTTGAGCAACAACTATATCGGAGATGAGCTTGTTTGCTTTTTAATGCGAACTTTAAAAGATCTACCTCAGCTCGAAGATATAAATCTCGCCAACACAGGCATGGGAGAATGCTCACTATTTGCAGCAAAGCATCACTTGGCAGTAAGCAGACACATTACCAATCTAGATTTTTCTGGAGGAAAGTTCACTAACAAGTTATCGAGGTTCTTTAAAGGTATCGCTTTTTATGAATACGCTAAACTTCTTTTAAGAGTTAAATTTTGGGAAAATTTAATTAGAAATAAAATTGTATTGTAAATAGTTTTTATGAATATATATAATAACCGAAGTATTTTAACGCATTAAGTAATTTTTATACTTTATTTAACTGTTTTTGAAAGATTTATCATATTCACATGTATAGTTATTTGTCTTGACTAAAATTTGCTTAATTTACTGTAATGTACTATTCAGATTCACTTAAAATTTAGTTTTTAGGTTTGTTTTAATATATTTTAACTTATAAACTAGTTTATGTTTTTTTCAGGGTTTGCCCAAAACTTTAGCTCCATCAAGGTGGTAGACCTTTCAGGTATGGGTTTTAAGATAAATAAAGCTAGACCATTTAATAGTTTTTTTTTCACTTTTTTTAGAACTGCTAATAATAGAATAAAAGTGTTTACGAAAATCAGCAGAGCTGTTTATGCAAATTTAATTAGTCTGTTTAGGAAAATAACTTTTTTTCAACTCTTTATTGTTTTAACGTATTTGATAAAGAGTAAAGTTAAGCTGGTGGATTTTTAACTTTTAATTTAAGTGTATAGAAATTAATTAATTAAAAACACTAATTAGCCACATCTAAAAAAATATTCAAAGTTTTTCAAAAAATTAAAAATGGCTTGTATATACTAATAAGACCTACATACGTTATTTTTTCAAATATAGATTACTTTTTGAGTTGTGGTCCTTTAAATTTTTTTAAAGAATTTGAATTGTTTGAGTTTTAGTAGTCGTAAACCCGTAATTACCTAGCAATCACAGAAAGCGCTTGTATTAAAACAAATGTGTATATTTAATTTATTTTTCACGTAGTTTACTAAGTTTTTTAATCAAAAACTTCTAATTACAAAAAATTAGATAAATAATAACTAAGAATAACATTTATATTAAAATTAAGTAATAGAATTACGAACAGTCTTTAAATTGTTTGTAATAAAAATAGCAATTTTACACAACCGTTAACTTTGCTTTTGCTTAATTTTTCTTTTAAGACAGTGACTTTGTAAATCTAAACATGTTTATCGTCATGAACTGAAAACCTTTCAAGTATAAAAGTTTAAATGATTTTGTAATTATTTAATAGAATGAGTATTTTGTAGCTTATTTTAACTAAAAATAAACATCAAAAAACGTTTGCCAGTTTGTATATATGTTATGTTTTACCATGTTTTAAAATTTTTGTGTATTTTTTTTAAAGTACACTTCAAATGACAATGCTAAGGGTCTGCTGCAGAAGTACTTTCATTACATTACGTCTTAATCTTAAATCATAAAACTAAACACTTACCTCGAACCTACCTTACTAAAATAGATAAATTAAATAAAACTTAATTTTTTTTTAGCATAAAACACAAAACAAATATTAGTCAGTTAAACTTGTGAAGTAGTACTTTAGCAGGCAGTAATTTTATTTCATATTATAAACGTTATCAACTATTTTTTTAATTTATGTTATTCAAAATTTAAATTAAATAATTTTATACATACTCAAATAGTTTTAGATATGTTAAAAAGTCAATATAGTATAAAAAAAACATAAAAAAATACTTTAAATCAGTGCTTCTGAAATGGGGTTCCGCGGAACCCTAGGGTTTCGCGACGCCTCTCAGGGGTTCCGCGAAGCCTTTCGAAATTTAAAAAAGAACATTTATTTAATTAAAAATTTTATTTAAAATTAAAATTAGGGGTTCCGCGGAGAATTTGAACTTTGGAAAAGGGTTCCGCCACTAAAAAAAGGTTCAGAAGCACTGCTTAAAATAACAAATATAGTATATTCAAACATACAAACTTAATTTTATACCACTTGCAATATTTTAGGAAGTAAAGAAACAACTTATTTAAACATTTTAACAAAAGCTGACGTCAACTTAATCATAGAAGAAATAAGAAATCATAAATCTATCGAAAGCATAACTTTGTTAAATACAAAAGTAGAAGACGAATGCTCTCTACTAAAGCTACTTATGGCTTGTGAAAATCATCCAAGTTTAAAGTCTTACGGATTTGATACTTAAACTTATTGAAATAAATTTATTAGTTTTACTTGTTATTGTACATTTTTCTTACTTCCGTAAAACTTAAAACTCTAATTAGGAGTAAAAAGGTAGTTTTATAAGTTGTTTAGTAATAGCTTTTCTTAAATAAAGTGAGATACTTTGTGTAACAACAAATTTAAAAAACATTAAATCAGTGATTTTGATAATTTTAAAAACTAAAACTACATCATATATATTTCCACAAATTAAATATTATTTGGCAAAATGTTTAAACTTTTATTTATCGGTTGAATTGCTCAAAAAAACGTTTACAAGCATTAAGTTTAAATAACAAGTAGGTATAAGATGTATTAGTAGCAGTTTGATATGCAGAAAAAAATGCAACAGATGTATTTTAAAATATTTATTAGTGCAGAAAACTCTTTTAATTTTCGAAAAGTTTTAGTGTAATTTAGTTTAGTTCAATAAAAATTTAAAAACTATTGAGTTTATAATTTTTTTAACTAAAAAAATCAAGATCAATTGTTTTCCAATAGTCTTCAGTTGTAACTAAATAAGAAGCGTGTATTATTAAAGTTCATTAAACACGTTAACGCATTTATTTCTAAATTTAGTTTTGTAAAATGAATTTTAGACTACTTTTGTGGTCATATATTTCTTTAAACTTTGAGTTTACACCTTGAAAATGTTAATAATTTTTTTTTTTTTTTTTTTTTGTCTTCGCATTTAAAATAAATGTAACAAAATTAAATTTACACCTAGCTATATTTAAAGCTTTTTTAGTATTGAATTAATTTTTACTATTTTAGTACAGTTTAGATTTATTAAAGAATAAAGTTTGTTTACTTAAAAATTACAAAGTCAAGTAAATAAAATACACAAAGCTAATATGATACCTAAAACTCGAAAACCAAAAGGTTTTTATAGTATGAAACTTTTTTTTGTTTGTGAATTTAAAATAAGCTTGCTATGTATTAAATCTTGTTATGTATCAATGCTTAAAAATAAAATAAGAAAACAAACTTGTTAGGTTTACAAAAGTGTATAGAAATTGTATAATACATAAGTAACTATTAACTACTATTTTTATTCTATTGCTTTTATTGTTTATTAAACGATAAAAACGCGCTCAAAAGTTTAGTCTAAGGACCTGGTGTACAAAAAACCTTTCGGTTATTAAGTCATTCACCATGGATACAACTAAATATCTTGTCCAGAATTTGCTAGTCTTTTAAAGTCAGCTATTAGTACAAAGAAAAAGTTTTTGCTACAAATTTTATTTATTTAACTTTTAAAAAAGATTATCTTTGTATGGTTTTAATTTTATTTATAATTTAATTTTCTATAAAGTGGATACTAATAAATGGATTATTTTAGAAAATTTATTTGAATTGTTTTTAGTTTTATGTAAAATATTTTTGAAAAGAATTACATTAGAAGTTGTAAATATTGAATATTATTTACGTTACTTTTATTTGTTTATATATTTTTTAAACTATAAAACAAACTATGTTAAAAAAATAAATAATTGTAATTTATTGTAAAAGTAATTAATTATAACTTTTAAAAGCAAAAACTGTTTTTGAAAAAATAACTTAAAATACTTCAGTCACATCAAAGTTGAAGATTTAATAATTAAAAATTATTTAAACGTTTAGGTTGTACTGCAACTTAAAAAATAAATAAGTAAGCTTTAAAATTTATAACTAACTCCAAATAATCTTAGTTTAAACTCTTAAATTTTGTTATACCTGGTGAACAGTTTTACTTTCGGACTATATTATTGTATGACTTATCATAGTTTATTCAACATTAACTGAATTACTGCCTACATTATTGACTTTAACAAATAAGTGAAAATTTACTGACATGTTACTGCCAGGCAACATTCATTTAACTCTTCAAGCAACTTATATTAATCTGAAATAAATCGATGACTTTGATACAAACCCAAGATAAAACGTGTCGCTCGCGCAAATTTACCAGTAATGTGTTTACCAAAATTCCATGCTGACAATAAAACTTTTGTTTGTTCATAACTACATAAAGGCTTCAATGTCTTAGAATATAAAAATACTGTACTATTTTCAACAACCAATTTTTTTAACTTTTTTATTTATAAGTGTACATAGTTGCCTTGCAACAATTTAAAACAATACTAAAAACAATAGTTGAACATGAAAATATTAAAACTAAGGAACAAAAACCGCAAATATACAAATACCATTGTTTTATGATTACAACCTTAGTCTTTAAAGTTGTTAGAATTATTATTTTTAAGTTCATTTTCAATCTAAACCCTAAACCTACATCGTACACAAAAAAAAAGGTCATTAAAGTAAATAATAAAAAAATCTTTCAAAATAAAAAACTTTAGTCAGAAACGTTTTTACATATTTAAATTAACAAGACAAATTTTAATCCTTCAGGCGAATTTTCATCTGGGAAGTCTTGAACGAGTACTTGCTCAGCATACCGGTGGGCTTGTTCGTGTTCCAGAACATTCCGTCCGAATGAGACGGGTTCGCGTTGAAAACCTCGCCAAGGTTCCTCGAGTCGTAGTACTTCCCGTTGAGGTTCATCTGGGAGCAGGACTGGTACCACCAACCACCCCCGCCGCTATGGATGTACTTGTTGTTGAACCGGTAGGAGGCGCAATTGTACTGCCACTTGTCCTGGTCGTTGTCCTTCGTGGTGAACTTCATGCCGCTCAAGCGCTCGAAACTGTAGACTGCAAAAAATGTGTTAAAAATAATTAAATAGTTTATGAATAGTTTTTTTATTAAAATCATCAAATAATGATGTTTAATTCGTTTGCGATGTTAATAGTTAATATAATAATAGTTTATGGTTTGTTCTTCTAATAAATTTTACTCACCGCTGTAGGATTTAATGTTGCCATGGTAACCATGCACGTTCAACTCGTAGCCGTCCCCGTGACCAACTGAGAACTCACTGAAAAAAAAAAACGTTTTTCTCTCTAAATATTTATTTTTAAGTTAACTGCAAACTTACTCGTACTCTGCGAACCACTTGATGCCTTTCCAATCTTCCAGGTCGATTCTGAGCTTGTACTTGTTGTTCTTTGTTAGGTGATGAATTGCTTCTAAGCCTAATAGTAATTTTTTCAAAGCCTATTTAAATCTATTCTCATATATAACAACTATTAAACATTCAGTCCTAAGTTTTTATTTTTCAAAATTTTTACGAAAGTCTTTCTTACGTAAGGTGGAATTATATGATATATCAAAAGCAGTTTTATAAAGATTATCGTATAAATATACTTTTCTAATAAAATACGACTAAAACTTTACGCGTATCTTAGTTTACTGAATGTTAAACTTTTTTTATTCTCATTAATGTCGCAATTGGTTTTTCAAAAATGCATTGTTAATTGTTAGAATAGTACTTGGATACTCACTAATCTTTGTAATCATGAAAAAAAACTTTTAAACTGTCTGAGATATCTCTCGTAGATATTTTAAAAGATAGATTAGACTTAAAACAAATAACTTTTAAACGCTTTAAGCTATACACTAGACAGTTACGTCTGATCAAAGTTTAAACCAAGTAATCAAGTAGACAAAAATATAAGTGATTTTTTTATCTTAAAAGTAAAAATATTTATAAAAAAGTTGTATATTTCTGCAATACAATCAATCTCTGAAATTACATGTTTTGTATATGAAATCTATGAATTTGTAAACTTTTTTGACTACTTAACACCTATACACCTATATAATATTACCTAAATACGGTTTAGAAAATTCATGAAAAAGTTTTTAATACATAAATGTAACGGATACTTTGTCTTAAACCAATTTAACATAAGTCTTGATGTCTACTTTTCAAGAACTTGCTTTAAAACAAAAATTTTGTAATTTTTATTTTTGGTAAGGAGGTACTAACCTAACCAAAACTCGTGATTTAAACTTCCAAAGCCATTTTTATATTCTTCAAAATTGCAATCAAATTCAAGAGAACCGTTTAACCGTCGCTGTATCACCTTCAAACAAAACGTTTTGTAACTAACAGAGTCACTTAAGTATAAAAAAAAAATTATGTAAGTATCGAAAAGTACAAACTTCATAAGTATAAAATACTTCATAACAAAGGTTAAGTTTGTTTAATTTCAAAATAGTAAAACTAAAACGTCGATGATAATTGCATCGTTATTTTAAGTTTTAAAATTGTGTTATGCAAAAATTTTATGAAGCATTGTAATAAGTATACAAAATACGAAAAAATTAATAAAAATTACTTGGAGAAGCTTTGCAGAGCTTAAAAAATGATGATACTGTTATATTTTCTGAAAAACGTTTGGTTCAAAAATCCAACGAATTTTAAAAGTACAAAATAAAAACTTAAAGTATTTGCATATTATTCTTTTT